>NW_027271201.1:0-197500 GCF_040938485.1 Diadema antillarum
AATCTATTTGAACTGAAGAAATAGCTTCAACTTACAGAAAATTTGACTTATGAGGGATTACAATCAATAGAATACAAAGAGAAGAGGACTTGAAAAGACCTTTGACTCAGGCGATTATTCAACTTATGCAAGGTCGACTTAAGCAAGGTTGACTGTACTGTCATACACAAAAATTTTTTCTTGGTCCGAATACTAGCTCCTCACAAATGCCACGTTCTGTATATTGTCAACCCACAAATCATGCCCCAAGACAATTAATGAGACAAGAAGGGCTTTTCCTTCATTTCTTGCCCAGAAGTCCATGACAAAGAGACACAAGAAAGGCAAAACACCTTCCTGATAGTGTGATTTCAAACAAAATAGGTGTCTAACCTTTGTGTCCCATTCGTTGAGTGTCTTGATGTTGAGGAATTGGGTCTCACCACCAGAGCCGGCCATCACACCATCGTGTTCACAGCGTACGATGACGTTCAGGTCATCACCGATGTTCCACTTACGGTATCTGGCGAACAAAAAATAAGTTTCTAGAGCATCATCAACCAAGTTGATCAGCCTCAAAGTTATGAGTAATTTCTGAGAAGCATTTTATAACGATGGACAGCTTTATCAGACAACCTCAATAGACAGCTTAGCCCAATGACCATCGTCCCAGACATTTGACCTGCATGAGGGTCCACTTCATGAATAATTTCAATGGTCATGTTAAATTCAAAACCAAGGGTCACTGCACTTCCACCCCACTACCCCCCCCCCCCCTTCCATTGCTTGGATGCACTCACTTGTCTCAGTGTTCACATTTGCTGTCTACACTCAGTTTGATACTGAATTTCAGACAGGGATAACTAGGCATCACCGACAAGTCTAGTCATTAAAGATTCTCAGAAAAAGTGGTAAATGTACCCATGAATATAATCTTGCATAGGAAGTGTGCTCTAAAACCAGTAAACAGGCACATGTACATATACCTGAAACCAAGCACATACATACCACGCAGCATGTTTGCAGATCCCAAGGCAAGTGCACATATATAAAAAAAACAAGCATATTTACATTGCAAAATAGACGCAGACAACATTTGGATGTCAAACTCACCGATACGCCACTGATGCAACTAACGACTCCTCCTCGTCCTGGATGAACGGATTCTCCGTGTCAAATTTGTGCTTCTCATGACCCTGTGGATAAAAAACGAGACAAAACAAAAACAAAAACTTAACGAACGGCAGAGACATTTGTCAGTTGAAAGGAAGGTTTGCGATGTGTCTCACAAAAGTCCCTGCATGACAACTAAGCAGTTCTGTTCAAGTGCAACCAAACAAAAATTGTTGCCTTTTGTCATTCATATCTACTTGTATTTTCCATCCAAGCATGCTTCCATCGATCTCAAGTCCACTAAGAATCATTCCTTCAGTAAAGTCATTAATCCAGGAGAATTCTTGGATAACATTCATGCTTGCTTGCATATTTGTCAGTATGTTTGTACAATCCTCATTCTTCCTTACCATCTTCAGGCACTGCTGGGAAAAGTTGTGGTTGATGAAGGTGGCTTCCAGGGCCAGGTTGCGGGGAGAATTGATGTGGGTCCCCTCGTCCTGAGGGGGCTCCATGGCAGTCTCGTTCACGGTCAGAAGATCTGGGACCAGAAGTGACAAGACATTTCTCCATTTCTACTTTCATCTCCACAAACATCATTACTTGGATAATCATGATGGCATAGAGTACCGTGGTAATGATTTTAGTCTTTCATTATACTGTAAAAGTGGAAATTTTCGCGGAGTTGAAATTTTCGCGCATTTCGCGCAATCAGAAATTAAAAGCACGCGAATATTTTTGCTTGTCATATGTTCCTGTAATTACTGTCTTGATTCTGCAGAATTAAAAACACGCGAAACTCTTCTTACCGGGCCAAGCGCGAAAATATCCACTTTTACAGTAGCTTAGTGCTGGTTCCAAACAAAATACCCTTGCACAAGGCTTCAGGCAATGAGTTGGAACTGGGCACAAGCATGGTCAGCAACCGTTGTGTTCACAGATATTTGGGTTATGTGAGGTTGTTTAGAACCAGTTTCCATGATGATGAATAGCTATGACGTCACCCTTTGGTATTCTATTGGTGTTAACACAGCCTACAAGCTTCTTGCTCTTCTTCTTCACAACAGATATTATGGAGCTTTAGATTTAGACGCGCGGACGTTTGAGACGACAAGTGCGCTGGACGTTCTCCTCTCCCCTGCGTCGCATTGAAAAGTAGCTTTAGATTACGCTGGGACGCAACTTATAAAAAACAAAATCTCGCCCCCATATGATCAGTGCATGAAGTAGCTCTCTACGTTGCAAACTGTGCGGACGTAAAAATAGCCCGGTACGCGTAGTGAAAAACTCAGGCGATGCAAGCTAAAAATAGATCGACTTGACGCATGCTTCTGCGCACGCTAAGAACATGTTTTTTCCCTCTGAACATCCGCGCCTCTAAAATCTAAAGCTCCCTATTAACCTCTTGGGTGTGTGCTGATTTTGTGATAACTTGCATTTTTCATAGACACCTGGCCCAGTATACTCTGGATTAGTCTTCAATGGGTTAATATCATATAGGAGAGTTTGACAGAGTTTGATCTCAGATTGGATGTTCAATCTGTTCAAGGCGAAACAAGATGATACCCTTTCAGGTCTAATGACAGGAAAGTAACCATTTCAAATAGCTGTATCTGATCATATGCAGCACCATACAGCCAAATCATACAGACATACTTTGTAACACCAAAATAACATCTGCTACTTCCTGCAATATGCATGCACTCCATATACAGCTATCCACTGGCTGTGTTACTGGCTGTTATATGGCCAATGATGCTCAGTATTCAACAGAGGGCAAACTGACAGATGGCACCTACTTAATGTATAGGGCAATAACAAAAGACAAGATCTCATTTCTAAACAGTGCTTACCGAATTCGGAATCATCACGCTTATCGAAGAACAGCTTGCCTCCAACATGCTGCAGGGGAGATGTATAATGGATAAGCAATTATACATATAATTCTCCGCTTTGTATCTTGAGAAAACAATTGATACCATACCAAAATCAAATCCAAAGCAATACACACTTCATTCGAGATTACTGGCCAGGACAATCTAAATGCAGAAAATGTTTTCTACAAAAGCATAAATGTGATAAAAATAACAAACTGAGCACAGACAAGTTGTCTGCAATGAATGAACACTTACTTCATCACATAAAATAAACAAACAAAAAATAAGAAACAAACGAATAAACCCCAAAACATTGCTTCATTGCCTTTTGCTCACCTGGACGATGATGTCCCAAGAGTACACAGATCGAGGGCAGCACATTATGGAGGCAAGGATGATGTCTGTGGCAAAGACATTGCCTTTTGATGCAAGCTGGGAAGAGACACAAAAAACATAAGAGTTTTGTTCCAATCCTCCTAAGGATAAATGGATCATGGATCAAGGTAGCGCAGAATGCACATCCCAGTTTGACACAAACATTTGAGTAACAGACACGCTTTTCATAAAATCATCAAAACACACGTAACAAGTTTGCCACTCATCATAGTGATATACAATTTTGCTATCTTTATAATGTTTTTCTCCTGCATCATTTCCTTGATAAAGCCAGTTCACCGAGATTAGTGATGGCTATTTCTGTTACGGTTTGGCTCTTGATCATACAAAACAAAAAGTACGCTAAAAAGTTGTTTTTTCTGCCATAGCCATGAAAAGGATGCATGAACAACATCCTCTATAATCAAGACCGAAAACTACTCATGCATTTTACATGAACACTCTGAATTTCTGACATCCACCCACTAAAGGCTCCTCTCTAAAATCTGTGTGAATACATTTGAATCACTTGAACAAATTCACATGTGCAGAGTAAACTCTCCTACATACACAAGCAATTTTCTAAACTTGATTCGGACTCGATACATGAACGTACACAAATTAAAAGTTAGTAATATACCGCCACAACTACCAAAATCAAAACCTCACCTTCCTGATGATGGGGTCATCGGTGGTGGTGACCTTGTGGAAAAGTCTGTTGACCCTCGCTAGCCGCTTTTCCGTCTTGGTGGTGATGCGGTCAAAAAGTTTGTCATAGAACTCCAGGCTCCCACATTTGATCCTGTTACAACAACATACCAACAGAAGAGTAACATCTAACACACAAACATTCTGGTATGGGGAAAAAATATAAAAGACTATTCCCATGTCAAACAGGAAGCTGTAAGAACAGATATTAAAGGGGCATAGTCCCGGTAATGAAGAGGGCGCTGTTGATGATACTGCCGATCACCGTTAGCATTGATATGAAGATTACCGAAGTTGCAGCTGTCATCAAGAGTAAAGTGCATAGCTGTTGCTAAGTAACGTTGCCTTCGTTGTCTTCTCTGCGCATCGTGCAGTCTGTAGTAATGCCAGGGTGCGTGCAAATTGTGCTTGTTATTATGACATCACAAAAGAAGTTTGCTAAAGCTGTCATCCCCCTCAGCCGAATCATGAGCCGAACTGTGATCCAACCACTAACTACAGTGAATCAGACTTCTTCGGACTCGGGGAAGTGGGCCAAAGCGTAAGTGCCAAAGAGGAGTCCATAGCGTAGGTTTCTATAGGAAACTTGTGCCGTGCGCCCGCTTACGCATTTGACTAAAACACCGGGACCATGCACCTTTAACCCTTTGTCTCAGGTAATAGAGAAGAACATACCATGAAAAATCTATGAGGTATGGTGGAATATGGAAAAGTGTGCATGATGCGCACAAATGATTTACTGTATGACACCTTTATCATTACTTAATATTAATTTTCGACATGCATCAGTCAATCATAACAATACATGACAAAGAATGGCCTGTAAGAGCATACACTAATACTAAAGAATCTGTAACAGAGAGATTTTCTTACCAATACATATATTCCCATAGTTTAAAAAGAAAAATATGAGCAACAAACAAAGTTGAGTCTACACTTTTGGAACTCTTTCATAAGAAAACCATTCAGCTAGATCATTGCTGGATCTTATATAGAGGAACATCAAATGTTGCTGAAGTATTTGTACACTGATTGTGCTACTGCCAAATTGGCATGTCCTTGGAAAGGACTGCTTGGACATTGACCAAGCTCCAGACACTCACAGATCCTCTGGTTCTCCGACTGTGGGCAGCCGCAGTTTGTTCAGTCGGGGGAAGTCCAGCTCTTCGATGACCCCCCACTCACCCCGCACCTGGACAGATGCACTGCGAGTCTTCTGCTGATTCTGTTGGCATTTGACAAAACGTAGACACTTGTAGTCATCGGAACATTTGAAATTGAAGACACAACCTTGCTCCCACTGCTGGTCAAATATCTAGCCACATTTCAGGACTTTTATTTTTCCTTCTGATCTACAAAACCATGTCTTCTTTAAAAAAAAAAAAAAAAATAGCTTGCTATTTGTGCAGTGAAGTTTGCTGATTAAAAGCTACTGTAAAAGTGGTTTCTTTCGCATACAGAAACTTTCGCGGTTTCCATCGGTGCGGACTTTTTCTCGTGTGTTTAAATTCGCGGTTGGTAATGATAGCGCTGTACAAGCGACAAGTTCAAAACATTTTCGCGTGATGTTAAATTCACGGTTCAACCTCAAAGCGCGAAAATAAAACCACCATGAAAGAAACCACTTTTACAGTACTTGCTCGAGTGTTACGACTCTTAAAATCTCATGCATGCACACATATGCTGTGGATTATATAGGACACGTCAAGATAATTGCATTAATCTATCCATAGCTTAAATGCTACAAACTGATAAATAAAGAAATATCAAGTTTGTGTTTGAGAGAGACGGATTTGCATTTAAGGTATGCCAGTCTACTTGCCTGCAAAAGAGGTTGTATTACTGGGTACTTTACATTCACCCACTGTCAAGTTCTAAAAGGTGTTCAGGGCTGATAATTTTGCATATCAAAATCAAGGAGATTCAAGAGAACAATATGGAAGATGCATTACATGTGTGTTACATACATCTCAATACTCAACAGAGACACATTATACGTATTTCTGAAGTTGGGGAAGCTATTAGAGGACCTTGCATGATAAAGAGATATATAAATTGATCCCCCCCCCCCCCAGCCTCCTGATGGGCATTTCATGAAGCATCTTGTCAGAAATTTCATCTGACAAACTGTTTCACGCTACTGATATCCTTGCTTCTGATTGGCTGAGAGTGTATTTGTCAGAAAAAAAAAAAATCTGCCAAAATGCTTGATACTATGCCCCTCTAATCTGGAATTGTGGGGGACTTGGCAACTCTGGGCATTGTCCTCCACTGGTCACTCACATGTTGGTTCTTGTCCGGCCATCTCCTGCCTCCGTACTGCTTCTGTAACCTCCGGACCTGCCTCTGCCTCTCCTTCTGTGCCTTGGTCAGCGACTGCATGCCCGCCGAGGCACGCTGCTCCCGACGCTCCCTCTCACGTCGTAGATTACGCTGGATGGAACATAAAAAGACATGGGTGCTTTGTGGTCATTTCTTTTTTTCATTTTTGTTGTATGTCCGATGAATCAGATAAATGGCAGTGCAAACTAATTTCCTTCAAATCTATTCTTTTCATTGAATAAGTATGGGACTTTTGCTTCACCCTTGCTGATTTTCACTTGATTTAGCCATCGCAAAATTAAATGAACTGTGGACTTATGTATGTCAAAGCAACAATGCACAAAGTGCAATCTGCACATGCAGTATCTACACATCCCCAGTCCAAAAGTGGACAAGTCCAGAATACACTGATCAAATTTACATTAGGTATAATACATATACTTGCTCATAGATGGCAAGTTACAAAGTCTCTAATCAATTTTTAAAGGAGGACCTAAAATGTACATATTTTTTATCATGATACACTGCAGTTGGGACTAACTGACTACACATTCAAAAGGATGAAAAAATTCCAGTTTCTCCCACGTACCTGGTTGAATCGTATCCTGTTCCTCATGTAGATCGGCTTCTGCACCTTGGATGTATCGACCAGCTGGAATGAGGACTCATCCTGCTCGTGGACATACGTGTACTGGTTGCCAGATCCAAACTGAGAATTGTACTTGCCTAAGGAGTGAGATTGGAACATTGGCAAGACAAGAACACTCTTACACTGAGAAGGCAATATCCAACCAAAAAGCTGTAAAGACAACATATTTTTTTTTTCTCAGAATCATTCATTCAACTGATGCATAAAATATTCTGGCTTAAAGGGTGTGTACATGTTGTACAGTTCTGGTCGAGGTGAAGATTTAGCTTTCAACGTTTTGCGAGATATTCAGAAACCACTCTATGAGATGTCAAAGAGCATGCATTTCTATGGGGTATCAAAAGTTTATTCGATGAAAATCGGTTTTGAAATGGCTGAGATATCCAAAAACAAGGTGAAACAAAGAGATCCTAATAAGGTTGTGGCATGTCGCCTTTTATTATTAGCACTTTTTGGGATATCTCAGCCATTTGAAAACCAATTTTCATCAAATAAACGTTGAATCCTTCTTAAAATTGCATGCTCTTTCATATTTCATTAGAGGCTTTTCATTATCTCACTTGGGAATGTTCAAAACATGAATCCCTACCTCAACCAGTACTGTACAGTCCCTTTAAGTACTAAAAGAGGCTTCATGTATGAACTGAATTGTCTACAAGTATGAACTCAGTTTCAGTCTCTCTCATAGGTCCATGAATATCCCTATGAAAATCTACAAGTCTGAGAAAGAAAGAAGAACCTTTGCTGAACATAATAAAAAGAGGAAGTTACACTGTTGATCCAATTGTGTTCATCAATCACTTTAATTACACTGAAAACAATATAAGTCTTGTTTACCGAGATATCGCTTGTCTTGGTAGGTAGCCCCTGTCCAGTCTGATACCTGCCACAAATAAACAAACAAATAAAATGTGTAAAGTACACATATGTACAATGGACTTTAATTGACTTGAAAGGCATTGAAAACAAAAGTCATACAGCTTCTCAAAAGCAGAAAGATTTCATATCATTCAAAGAGAAGGTGATTCATTAATTCAGACAACCACATAAACACTGGTACTGGTACATGTCTTATTAGTCTTATTAGTTTAATAAAAGCTTTACTTTTAGGCATTTGGAGTGCATTTGAATTTACCAAAGTGAGCAAATTTAACTCCTATTTGTCACATGCCTGTTCCATCAGTCTAGCATTGAAGCATTGAACAAACATGATACGAAAGACCAACATTTTTCTTTTACAAAGAATACTTTTTTTTTTTTTGTGCTGGAAGCTGCCAAAGTAGTGATTGAAGAGACAACAAGGACACACAGAAGACACCCATTTCAAAACCACCATTTCATTTTTTTTTCTCCAGATTTGAAATAATTGAATAAGCACCCTATTATCTCACAAAACAACCTGAACTCATATAACAGGGCTGCACATTAACCCATTTTTTTCTACTGGTCCAACCTGTTTGTCGGACCAGTAAGAACTAAATTTTCTCATTTTTTACTGCTCCATTCCAAGAAAAAGTTACTGGTCCAACACAGAGATTTTTTTTACTGGTCCTGGACCATCGGACTAGTGTGCAGCATTGCATCTCAATACATGTACATACATAATTGCTACTTGTAATTGCATGACAATCCAGATAGCACAGTATCAAGATTTTAATTTGACTGAATGTTATAAATGTAAACCACAATAATGAGTAATCCCAGTGCACGGAGGTTAGTGTTTAATCACTGGCTGGAGTCCCACTCACAGCTTAGAGCTGCTCAATTATACATGTATTTCAATCTTATTTTACACAGCATTTTGTCATGCACAACTGTACCTGGTACATGTAGCACAGACAGATGTATCACCATGATCACTGTTTGTATCACAAGACTATTCCTTTGGTTGGAGACTTGCTTGTATCATATGATTGAAGGTGACTTTCATGATAAACATGCTCTGCTGACTCTGTCGACCATGACTTTGTGAGCTAAGTTACCGTATTGGTATTTGGTGAACAGCCCAAGTTCGTACGAATCATAGAATTGATGATTCACCATCATGCCATCCGATTGGCGATTCCAAATATTGCTTGGTCATGAACATATTTCGGCACTGGTGTACTTTTGTACCCCCTCATCAAATGATTCCGAAACAAGCACAAACTCACCCTTAGTCACTCAGTAACCTAAAATTATTGCATCTGAGTCTCCGAAGTCGAATAGAAGTTAAGTTTTAACACTTTCACAAGTGTCATAAAATCTCGAGTGCTTGAAATGCTGCTCTGTACACAAGCAATTGGCACAATAGGAATACGTTCAGTGAATGCAGTGAGGGTCGATGGTTTGATCTGAATGTACCTATCTTTATAGCAGCTTTTTCTGTGGTGTCTTTCAAAAGCAGAAATTTGTTTTTCCCTTTTCCTCAGCCAAGTCTTGTGGTAGCGGTAGTAGCTTCTATATAAAAAAGCAGTTGAGCAGCCCCTTGTACATCTTTCTCTTTCTTTTCTATCTTTAATTTCAGGTATTCCTAACTTTCCCTTTACTTCCTACTAATCATTTCTTTGTGGGTTTCCACTTGTTTAATTTGCTAAATTTTCTATTCAATCCTACTTTCTGCCTTAAATTGTTCTTGTTTCTTTCATAGTTTATCTTGCCCTCCACTTACATTTCCTTTCTTTCCTCTCCAATATCTTTTTCTGATGTTTCGTTCGGCTGTATCCATTTCTTTATTTCCTTTTCAACCCGTTTATTTTTTTCTTCATCTTCCTATTCATCTTTGCTTTTGTCCAGTTTGATTCATCTCTCACTCTGCCGTTTTCAATCTTCAATTCTTCTTTGCTTTTAACTCTTCTTTTCAAACATATCCATCTCTCCTATGCTTTCCTTTACAAAGTTTGAAAATAATGCAAGTTTCTCTTAGTTCTTTTCTTCCATTATCTTTTTCAAGTGTACTTCCTAAACCTTTTAATTTTGTCCAGGTTTACCTTTTCAGTATTCATTCATTTCTTTTCCCACCTTTTCCTAACCTTTCTCTTTTATAGCCTAATCTTTTATTCTTGCCTGATATGACCACATTTTTCACAATGTTCTTTCATTCACACACATACACACATAGGCCAACACAACAAATGTGAAAAAAAAAAAATGTCAAAACAGCAAAAACTCATTTCTACTGGACTTGGATCTCACTCAGATGCAAAGCCCAAAATATTTGTGGTTGTTGGATATTTAAGGTAAGAGTGAGTTTGTGCTTGTCTGCAGTTTGTTTTTTTTTTTTAGATCAATTGATGTGGCGGTGCAAAAAAGTAAACTACATTATCTGGCCCCTAGACCAATTGTAGACAGAAAATGTGTCCCGAGGAGTCTTTTATCATTTTTTGACTTTATTGGAGGGGATCCGTGAAGCCAGATGGAGTCTAAATCTCTGCAAAATATATCCCCCACGACCAGTTTGAGATAGATCTATTCTAGACGTTCTACAGCTACTAGTAACGTGACCTCTACAGATTGATCCTTCAGTCAACTAGCCTGCGCCCCCATGTATGGTTCCCCTACGTCTACATTAACTGATTCTATGGTAACAGGGCAATCGCGAAAAGTTTCCCCACTCCATTCACCGCTGTTCATTTCGTCATAGCCAGGGACTTCTTTCAACATCCAATCACAATAGACAGCAGACTTTGTCTTTGCACATTAGTGGAGACGCACACGCAGAACGAGCGAGAGGGAACCGATATCAGGATTTGTACTTGGCCACGGTAAATTCTGATCTTGTCTCCAGCAATTTCATCAGGATCAGCAACATGATGCCTTTGACCTCCCATTTTGCATAGCATATGGAGAGCTCAGCTCAGATACAGATCATGACGGAGCATGGACAGCACACACACAGTCACAGACACACACATTGTCATTTACTACACAGCAGCTGCTCAGATCCGTCAGTCATGAAAGTACAGCAACAGTACGTAGACTTCTATGGGAATTTACCACAGCACAGTCAGGCTTCACACAGCGTGCATGCCCTATTACTAGGGTACTCACCTTTCCCAGCCGATCACCCTTTGAAAAAGGCTGATATGGAATATCTTTAAATTGCTTTGGAATCGTGCATGGTCCCCATCCTGTAGGATTGTCCTGAATATCTGGCGGAATAAAGCGAGCACTCATTTTGACCACAAAATCTGTCTCTATCTCGTCGAATTTGGGTGCCGCATATGTCCTACAAACATGCACACATACGCGTTGTACTGCGCCTATGTTTTACGTGCGCCACATGGATAATACTTGAGAGACAACCGGACCCAAAGATATATTTCATGTTCAATAATTTCCAATATCATTTTACACTCTAAATAATTTTTTATCACGTTTCAAATACCTATGTTCTGGAAAAAATTATTTTAATGTCTTAAAATATATCAAATAGTATGTAGTTCTAAACATATTTAGTTCAAGGCTAGAACAATTGCGATGGCGGCCTCCTTGATCGAAATTTTGGGGCGATGCGTCGCAAGTCAGAAACAAAAAAGCCAAAAAACGTACGACTAAAGGTCGTGAACATTTGTTAAACTTGGAGTCATCGTCCTAAAAAAAATTGTGTTTTTTGTTGTTGTTGTTGTTGTATGAGGATCATTTATTACGAGGACGCTGCTGCCTGCCTGTTTTTCTTTCCAAGCACCCACGTCCCACGGTCGCGGTCACGGTACGGAGCTGGAGCTCGGAGTCGGGGTTAACTCCTCCGGGGCGCTCCATTACAGCGCAGCGTTGCGTTCGGGCTGGTCGCAGTTGTAAACCACGGACGGACGCGGACGGACGGTCACGCCGACTCACACGGGGTCTTCTGCTTCTGTGATTCTCGCTTCCACCCACGGCCTAACGTTAGGCTAAAAAATGACTACCCAGGTTTTTTTATGTAGCAGTTGAGCTGAGAGGATATCACCATGATCACTCCACCACACTGTGAATGCACTAACCACACAGAAAAAGTCTCCACACGACCACACGTACACACAGCAGCTAGCACCGCATTCCTTCCCTGACCCTGCCTGCCCCGCCCCGCCGGCCCAGGCCTGACTGAGCTGTCTTCACAATCACAGTTGTTCTAACTTCTATTTAGGCCTATCTATACTATAGTCTGAAGTAGAACCCTGTCCCTGACTCCCTGTTCTTATGTCACTCATGAGTCATTGCCATTGCTTGGGTACTGCACTGGTCTGTGTGCTCTGTAAAACTCTGGTTGCCACTTGCCACTTGTTGACCACTTAAAACTTTTTATGTGGTTCCCCTTTCTGAGAAGAGAATGGATTTTTTTTTTTTTAATTAAACTAGGCCTACCAGTAAAAAAACGGTAGAAAGGTGATCTAACTTGTTTGATCTGTACATTTTATTTATCAGGTAGAAACATAGCCTGACCAGACGCTGTTTAATAATATGCTGTACTGTCGTGTTACGTACAGCGACTGGGCTGTGTATAGTTAGTAGAAACAGGAGAGATGTGTAGTGTACTCTAGTCTTTGACTGATATCTGACAATTTGTATATTGCTGTTGCAAAATATAGTTTTGTACTGCACAAAGCTGATATTTAATAATACATCTCAAGAACGGGCTCAAGAGAATTAACTTGTCACTAATGTCAGTATGGGCATGGTCTGTTGACATTAAATGAAACTTGCGATATTGAATCTACCACCAGCCATTGGGTGCGGGCGGGTATGATACTTCCTCTTTGTTCTCGAAACCTGTGGAAGTTCACCAAATCTCATATTGTCGTGATGGCGCGAGGATATGCGACCAAGGTGCTGAATGTGGCAGAAAAGAATGATGCTGCGAAGTCAATAGCAGAGGTGATGGCCAAGGGCAGATACAGAAGGGTAATTGTTTGACAATAATTGAAGTTCCATGACATTGATTTTCTGGCATAAATAAAAGCATCCCATTGATAAAAACTTGACTAATTCGCTTGAATGTTTGGTACCTGGTAGTCACGAAATACTTCAGAGAACTATGTAATGACTGAAAAGATGATGTTAGATGTGGTTTCCTACAAGGTTATCAGGAATTTGTTTTGAAACTCAGTCCTTGAATTTTACCCTTAATAGAGCTGCACTTCAGTTTAGGAGTTCATATGTCTTAATCTTACAATTATGGGTTTTACACTTTTAATTTACTTCACATTTAGTGAACAATTTTTCATTTGTTGAAAGAGTTTCCAACTGAATTGAAGTGGACAATATTAAAGTATCATCCTTTTTGAGGGGACAGATTACAGGGGATGGTATGTACCACACTTTTGTTACAGACTACTGTCTGTATATGACTAAAAATTTGCAAACTTACTTTGAAATATGTTGTGCATGCAGTAAATGAGGAGCAACAGAAGATCACTTACAGTGATATTGATCGCCATCGTCTTCACACATGCTTTTCATTCATTTACAGAGAGAAGGTTTCTCAAAGTTCAATAAGATCTACGAGTTCGAATACAACATTCTGAATCGGCAGTGTGAAATGACTATGACTTCAGTTTCTGGACATCTGCTCAACTATGAGTTTGCAGTTGCTTTTCAAAAATGGTAAGTAGGCATAAGGCTTTACCCAAATGTAATTTTACATCCACAGTGAGAACATCTTTACCTTTACAGCAGTATATGGTGTTTATTTTTTTTTTTCTTGAAGTGCTGTGTTAAAAAGATTTAAATTTGCCTTTGAAGATCAGGTACAAGAACATAGGCCTTGGACATGTAGGAGTAATACTTGAAATGAAAAGTTGAAAGTTGAATTTGTAACGTTCACACATTCATGCATACATTGTATATTATAATGGTTTAGAGTTGCAATACTCGGACATCTATTGTCCATTGCCTTGTATAGCACATCAAATTTAGCTGCTAGTTCAATGATGTGCACTTGCTCTTTTCTCCATCTGTGAAATGTCATCTTACTAGTACTAGTGGTGAGATCTGTCAAAATGAACATACTTGTATCTTCTAGGAACAGTACAAAATACGTCAATTTAAGTCTTTATTGCTCCATCCCACTTTAGATTGAAAGATTTAATGTTTATTTTTTATTTCTTTTTTGAAGGGGGATGGTGATATGCTACATAACTCTTTGGTCAGATTTGAACATAAGCACACTATAATATTTTACTATTGTGTGTTAGCAATGATACAGATAGAGATACAGATACAGATATTTTTATTAGTCTTTCTTCCAACAAAAAGGATAATCATTTTCCAGGTGAAAAAATACAATACAAATTATACAAAGTATACATAATTCAGACATAAAAATATAACTACAACAATATAAATTAGCAGTCGCACATAATATACAATCCACATAAATTAAAACACAATTAAAATATCTTCACAATCATAATACAGAGTAACCAGGAAGAGAGACTAATAAGAGATAAAAAGACAGAGAGAGAAAGAAATAAGAAAGAGAGTGAGGGAGAAAGAAAAAAGGGAGACACCCAACTAGAAGTGGTAAAAAGAAAGGAAAAAGTCTGATATAGACAAGAGAAAAAGGACATCATTTATGCACTGCACTGTGTTTAAATTGAATTACAAGAAAGAAATACATATACAAAGACTGCACTGGGAAAGACACAAAGACAACCTGTCGATAGTGCCCTAGTTAAGGACACAAGCTGGAATGCAGTGTTCAGGAGTAGCATACCTTCATGTAACTTCATGTAACTTCAGATGCGGAATGTCCCACCAGGTGCAAGCCAGGCAGTGACCATGCCAACCGAATCATGCAAATTTGTGTAGTTAGCACGATCAACGCCCAGCACACTCCAGGCGAGACAATCCGCATCTACTCAAACAATTTACCATGGTTTTGTGTAAGTGTGCTTAATGCATGTGAGGTTAAAACAAATCGAGTGGTAAAAATAAATAAATATGACCAAACGTCTTCATTATATCAAGTGATACGAGGCGAGAAGTGAGGGTGAGAGGGGAATGAGGGGGAAAGAAAAGAAGAGGAAGAAAGAAAAAAAAAAGAGGGAGAAAGCAAGAAAAAGAAGAAAAGAGAAAGAGAAAAAAATGCATATGCTGGTAGAGAGACTACATGTACCCTATTGTTTCCCCATCAATAACAAATTAAGTAACATATTATAATGCATATAACAAATTTAAATGGCATCTTATGATACATATAAATCCCTAAACACAATTCATGTGTCAAATCTACAGACGCCTAAGAAAAGATTAAAGAAAGTGACTACGGTAGAAACCAAACAGCTCCAACTGACTCAGTGTCGCTGAGTACTATTGAATAAGTATATTGCACTTGGAATTAAAAATTCTTCTTTGTAATATCTAATGATACAAAAAAAGAAGGTAGGGGAAGGGGAGGGAGAAAAGAAAAAGAAAAGAAAGAAAGAAAGAACAGTTAAAGAAATGTTGAAAAGAAAGAAAAAAAAAGAAAGATAGCAAGAAAAGAGAGAAAAATGCATATGCTAGAAGAGAAACTGCATGCTTTCCCCATCAATAACAAATTTAAATGCATACATGAAGTATATAAATTCCTAACATAATTCTTCACAGATAGTTACATTGGATGTATCAGTTTCATAAGGTTCATATGTCAGTCTACAGACTCATAATAAAAAGGACTTCAGCAAAGACCGAACAGTCACTGACTCAGCATCGCTGTAAACTATTGAATAAGTGTATTGCACATGGAATGAAAGTTTTCCGAAAACGTTCTGTTCTGACACGTATCTGACGTGCTCGACCAGACTCATTTAAAATCACTGAGGATTTAGTGGTTGTAAAGAATCCTTCAATAATTTTTGAAAGTGAGTCAGAAGCCGTTCATCTGCCAAATTACTGAGACATTCTACATCTTCACCTATTATTTTCCCAGCAGTCTTTGTAATCCTCTCAAGCCTTAACCTATCCTGTACCCTCAGAGAGTTAAACCAGATGACACAACAATATGTGATCACAGATGCTGATCTAAAATGAAGGAAAGGGTAACTTTTATGTGGTAATGATTGAATGATCCTGTTTATCTACCCATAGGCATTCATGCAACCCAGTGGCCTTGTTTGATGCCCCGGTGCAAAAAGGATGTCCAGATAACTACAGAGATATCAAGGTACTGTATAACAAGCATTCTAGGTAGCCATTAGTTAAGTAGAATACAATTTTGTGTGTGTGACAAGCGTATGTAATATGTGCCTTTCTGGAGCTGTTCCAATCCATTTTTGTTTTTCCTTTGATTGGCAGTTGCTTCTTTATCAGAAGCATAATTGAGTACCAGTTTGTCTAAATGTAACCACTGTATACAAAAGTAGACTAGACTGATTTCCATCTGAATTTATTGTGTTTTTTCTCTAACCTGTTAACTTGCATGAGAAGGCTGTTCAATGTATCCCACAGTGTGCAAGTGGTACATGATGTTACTTGAAAACCTCAAGTGGTGTTGATCCTGCTTAATTCTGCTTTGTAGTGTACCCAAGTAATGTATTGAATTAGTGAGCATTCTGTATTTGAATTTACTCAATAATGTATGAATATGGATGTGTCTACTCAAGTGTATTCGTATGAATTACAAATGTATGTGTGTCAGAAGTCACTGTTTTTTGCTATATATCTGCGGGTGCTGTTCGTTATTCCAAAGGTTCGCTATTCCGAAGGTTCGTTGTTCCGAAGGGTCGTTAATCCGAAACACGCAAATTCCCTATACCTAGAGGTTCGTTAATCCGAAAATGAAAAAGGGTTCGTTAATCCGAAAATTTGTGGCGTTATTCCAAAGGTTCCGTTTTCCGAAGATCGGTTAATCCAAAAATGAAATTCGGAACAATGAACCTTCGGAATAACGAATCTTAGGAATAAAGAGTCTTCGGAATAACAATCCTTCGGAATAACGAGCTGTAACCATATCTGCACACTGCGTTTTTATTGGCGAATGTGATATTTCCGTCACTTCATATTCCTTGCTGCTTTCTGCTTTGCAGAGAACTCTAGAGCGTGAGGCAAGGAGTGCGGAGATTCTGGTTGTATGGACAGATTGTGACAGAGAAGGAGAGAACATCGGATATGAGGTCATAGATGTCTGCAAAGCAGGTACCTTCAAAAGTTCTTCTTAAAATTGTTGTTTAATCTCATCAGTTTTTCAGATTTGAATATTCATTAATTGCAAATTTAATGGTTGTCAGTATCTTTGGGTGAGGAGTAATATTTAATTCTAATTAAGTTAATATTTCCTTCATTTTTCTGAAAGGTTCTCAAGTTACACTTGTATCTCATGGTCGATTGTACAATTTGTACTTCCCTTTATGTTATGCAGTCACAAATTGTGGGTGGAAGATACGCTACTTTGCATTCCTTTCAAGTGAAAATAAAGTCTGGTGAGGGTTTCTTTTGGAGTGCAGACACCAGACACAGCTGTCTTCCTTCATTTCATCAGTAATTGTCATGTATTCAAAGGCTGTTTCTTTATCCGTGAACTGTGATGTGAGCTTCACTGTAAAGAAATGCCCTGCTTGGTCCAAGATGTCGCTATTTGTGGTTTATGGAATGTGACTTGTCTAAACACGGATGCTGCATGTGTTTTGCTGCTGATATGCCAAAAGAGATTTCAGCAAGCATTTCTCTTTATTTCATTCTGTTCTAAATCATATACTAGTAAATGCATTGACGAATCATTTATGCACCATGAGGTACATCTCGTTCTCTTCTATCTATTCTAACAGTGAAACCAAACCTTCAGGTGTATCGTGCAAGGTTCTCTGAAATTACTCCCCAGTAAGTATAAAACATAGTATGCTTTGGACATTGTACATGCTACAGCAAACTTAACCCGTTGAGGACGGTTTGATTTTGCTATAACATGCATTTCCCGTAGGCACCTCCCCGAGTATACGTGGGACTCGTCTTCAACGGGTTAATTACAATTTCTTTCCTAACCAAAGTGGAAAATCTATATCTCTGTGAATTTTAGTCATGAAATGAAAAGGATATTACTATAAAGCATGTAGTATATTTCTCATTTTCTTTTAATTTAGAATTGCAAATATTTGACTGTGACTTGATGAATGACTATGTACAATGTACTTCAATGCATAACAATGTTCGCATACCGCAGATAAATGTTATACACAAGAATCTAGCATGTAGTCCAATCTGGTTTCTCCATCATGTGACTGTTCATGCATCCTTGTACCTTTTGCCACAAGGCAACAGGCAGCACATGGTACTTCTTTCCATGTTCAAGTTTTGTGTAAGAATGAACGTGTTACATTATGAAATATATATGAAAAATAATAAAGAATGATCCTTTGTGCTTTCATAGAATATGCTTTCATCCATCAATCCATGTCTATCAACTTAAGTGTGAATGCTTAGTCCACTACTTCATGTCACACCTCTTCCTGTTTCTTTGGAGTGGTACGATGTGCTATGTGATAGTGCTCTCCCCCAATTCCATCCTTCGTTTGTTTGTTTCTTCTGATTGCAGATCCATTGCCAATGCATGTCGTAATCTGGGCAGACCTGACCAGCGGGTGTCTCAAGCAGTGGATGTCAGGCAACAGCTTGATCTCAGGATAGGTAGGAGAAATAGACCTCTATAAGTCCCTTATCAATATCGTCATCATCATCATCATCATCATCATCATCATCATCATCATCATCATCATCATCATCATCATCAAGGACTACACATTCCTCTTACCAGCCTAATCTTGGTAATAGCCTTGTGAGGCATGAACCATTGAATTTGACTAAATGTCTCTTTGACCAGTCAACTGGCACATTTGGTCAGTTTTCTCTATCTGTGTGCATTAAGTTGATCTTTATAGTTTTGAGTCACCAAGCAACATCATTCATACCAGTATCCATCTGCAATTGAATATCCAGGTGCAGCGTTCACCAGGTTTCAGACCCTCCGCCTCCAGAGAGTCTTCCCAGAACTTCTGGCCAATCAGCTCATCAGCTTTGGCTCCTGCCAGTTCCCCACCCTGGGCTTCGTGGTGGAGCGCTACAAACAGGTGGAGGCCTTCATCCCAGAGACTTTCTACAAGATCAAAGGTATTTTGAACCACAAGGTTGCCATCTACCAGGAATAACTTGAAATTAATTTGTAGTAGTGGTCAGTTACAATTCATTCTTGAATTAATTTACAAATGTTGATTACATAGTTTTCAACATTGTTGTATTTGCAAGGACAAAGTATTTGCATACATGGCAGTTAGGTTTGTTATGAAATGGGATGACAAGAACTGAATTCTGATCTGTTGTCATATATTCAGTAGTATAGGCAAGCATGGTGTCACCGGACACCATGATATTACCGGACACGCACAGTTTTGCATACTAATGACATTCTGTACGCGCGAGACTTCGTAGATTAGCCTCACAGAACTTTGTGTTGACCGAAATCGCAAAAAACGCAACATAAAATTGTAAAAACACGAAGAAATTCACACTTTACCTCAAATTTATAGTTGAGTGACCCACACCTCGTCATAGTTAATATTTATGCATGTTTGAATCACATTTCGTGACTGAAATTCTATGAAATCCCACTCACATACAGGAAAAATGCTGAAGATGCCAATAGAACCAAAAGTTCACTGATCGATATCGGAAATTTGCAGCTCTCGTCCTCAAAATGCGAACGATGTGGAATAGTTGTGCGCCAAGGGGCCCGCAACTCGTCACCCGCGCGTGCAGGTCCCATAGACAAAGCACGTAAACTAGAAACAGAGTCTAACCAGTTGTCGATTTCTCACATGGTTTTATTGCGTGCAACTGTTCGAAATGTTCAAGACAGACATTTTACTGTAAAATACGAAATTTGAACCTCATTTGCCGATTTTTTCCTTGTCATCCGCTCGATGAGAATTTGTACGGTGATTTGTGGGATAAATTGTGATTCTGGTGCAAGGACTAGGTGCGAAAGATGTCGATTATTTCATTGCGAAAATCGCGTCCGGTAATACAATGCGATTTTGCACCGCGCAAAAAGACAACTTTTTTAGAGGGGTATGTTTGAAGCATATTTTCTAAAAGCTGGAGCGAACAATTGACATAAGTTGGCTGAATCCGTAATTTTCAGAAGTCTGTGAATAAGTGGTGTTATTTTTAGCCAAAATTTCATCCTCTGAGTACGGAATTCAAAGCCACGAAAAAAAGCGTCCGGTAATTGGATGTCCCACCCTATATGTGTTGAAGCACAGTTTCCCACTTTTGCTGCTTTTAAAAAATTCCGCTATGTTTCCGCCAACTGCCGGAAATCCAAATGAATTGTGTTAGTGGTCAGATGTAATCAATTCTGGAATCATTTTACAAATGTTGATCACATACATAGTTCCAGCATGGCTGTATTTGGATGGGACTATGTGCATATTTTTGAGTTCTGATCTGTTTTCATATCTTATATTTGTTGATGGACAGTTTCCCACCAGACAGAAGAGGGTTTGGTGGACTTCAACTGGAAGAGACACCGATTGTTTGACCAGCTGGCCTGCCAAGTGTTCTATGACATATGTACAGAGGTAAGTCAACTCAGAATATTCCCGGTAGGTTTACTGTGCATATGCTTACGGAAGAGCTAACCCAGGAACTTTAAGTGAAACTGTGATTGATTGATTGATTGATTGATTGATTGATTGATATTTTATTTTTGTTAACTTCAATTCAGTACGCACGACATATTGTTTCAGTTGTGCACATTCAGGTAAAATTTGTGTTTGCTGAGTGTAACCTTTCTACTCTTCACTGTCCAGGCATGAGTTCATATGAAATTGTAATACACTGACAGAAGTAACTTGATTTACAAGGTATCCTAAGTAAAGTGATAACATAAAATGATACAGCTTGCAATATATGTATTACATCATGCACATGCGCTTAATACAGTTTGATTTGGACATGTGGCAGTGTGTATTTGATTGTGTACATTCACATGCTATTTTTGTAACCTTCTTACCTTGTTTTCAAAAAAAAAAAAAAATGATTTAAGTTTGACATATCATCTTGATCCTTTTTGAGCATTCCACCTGTTACTACTCTGTTGAATATTCAGAATCCCTTGGCTACTGTGGTTGAGGTGCGTAGCAAACCAAAGAGCAAGTGGAGGCCCCTTCCTCTGGATACTGTGGTAAGTTTGTGTATCGGTACATCCATACTCTGTGACACGAGTCAATTGATGAAACGGCATTCACTGGTTGTCCTTTTGTCACTCAAATGGCAGCAAAAGTTTAGCTCAACCTACAGCACTGTGTTACCAAGTTGTGTTAATTCTCCTTGTGAGTATGATAATTTCTTGTTGCTTCATTTGCTTTAGAATGACTACAAATACTCTTCTGGGCCCCATTTCATAAAAAGTTGATATAATAGCAACTCTTGCTGGGATGACAATTGTCATGGAAATGACAAGAATCCAGCTTCCTGATTGGCTGTTGCTATTGGAAGTTGCCATTCCAGCAAGAGTTGCTATCCTAAAATTTTTTTTATGAAATGGGGCCCTGGAGTTTGTGTATGCACTACACTGTACATTTCACTATGAGAATATGACAGGATGATTGACCGATTAGATTTAGGGAAAATTAGTGTATGTATGCAACTGGAAAGTATGAAGATTAAGATAACATGTAGCATATCATGGGGGAGATGATGAATCTTTTTGGTATATGCTACAATGTAGTTCGTTTGCTTACTATGCAGTAAATATGCAATATGTTTTCTCACTCGTATGGTGTTCCCTCTCTTCAATTTGTCTCTTTCTGTACATGAGCTCAATGTCTCACTGCTCTTTAACCTCACTAGGAACTTGAAAAACTTGCTTCGAGAAAGTTGAAGATCAGTGCTCAGCAAGCCATGAAAATTGCAGAGAAGCTCTACACGCAGGGGTATGTAAAGGATGTGCTTTTCACAATCAAATTTTATATTACTACGTGGTCACAAATGTGCTTTAAAGGACAAGTTCACCTTCATAAACATAAGGATTGAGAGAATGTAGCAATATTAGTAGAACACATCATTGAAAAATTGAGGAAAATCGGACAATCCGTTCAAAAGTTATGAATTTTTGAAGTTTTTGTGCCGTAACCGCTGGATGAGAAGACTACTGCAGTGTGTGAATAACTTAGATGTCACATGCGTACAACAATATAAGGAAAATATAAAGAGAATTTCACAAAATTTTATCTTATGAAAAAAGTTCACATTCCCCCGACTCGTTACCGACAAATGTTATGGGTAATATTATTCCCCCTGCCTTTAGAAAGAGCCAAGTCAAGTGCTCTTTTATTATGTGAAAAAAGTGAAAATATGTTGAATTTTCTTTATACTTTCTTTATACTGTTGTACGCATATGACTCACAAGCTGTAGTAGTCTCCTCATCCAGCGGTTCCAACACAAAAATTTTAAAAATTCATAACTTTTGCATCGATTGTCCAATTTTCCTCAAACTTTCACTGATGTGTTCTACTAGCATTGTTGCATTCTCTCAATCCTTATGTTTATTAAGGTGAACTTGTCCTTTAACTAAACTGCAAATGTCATTTGCTTTCAAAATGTCTTCCGCTATTTTTCCTGAGTTATGTGCACATGTATTCCTGTTCTTTTTCTTACTGTACAAGGATCCTTTTGATTTGTTTTGAATAATGTAAAATTGTTGTGAAATTTGCCTATTGTCTTTTGACACTCACATTTGAAACCATTTTTGGCCTCTCAATATCAATGTAGTTGTGAAGACAGTCATTCGGAGGGTATACGCAAAATGAACCACTCTGGATTAATTGTATCCCCCGCCATGTATGCAGAGGATACTTTGGATTCAGCAGCGTTACGCCGCAGCATCACATTCTTGTGTGCACTCTAGCGGCCACAAACCTGGATAGATTTTATTGAAATTTTGTCTGGAGGTTCATATTGGTAATATCTCCAGACCTATAACTTTGGGTGATGCTGCCCCCATTGTTCCGTCTTTTATAGGGTAAAATGCCATATTTTTTTGCATAGTTTGTGTGCGCCCGAGAGGTCACATTCGTCAACAGATTTTGTTCAAATTTGGTATTGAGGTTTATCATTATGTACTCTACAAGCCTATAGATTTTGGATGTGCTGCCCCCAGTGCTCCATCTTTTATAGGGTCAAAGGTCATATTGTTGGTGGATGGTTTGTGTGCGCTCTATAGGCTACATTTCTCGACGGATTTTGTTCAAATTTGGTATGAAGGTCTATCATGATATGATCTACAAGCCTATAGATTTTGGATGTGCTGCCCCCAGTGTTCCGTCTTTTATAGGGTCAAAGGTCATATTGTTGGTGGATGGTTTGTGTGCGCTCTATAGGCTACATTTCGAAATGGATTTTGTTCAAATTTGGTATGAAGGTCTACCATGATATGAGCTACAAGTCGAAAGTTTTTGGATGTGCCGCCTACAGTGTTCCATCTTTTATAGGGTCAAAGGTCATATTGTTGATGGATGGTTTGTATGTGAGCTCTATAGGCTAAATTTGTGAACAGATTATGTTCAAAATTGGTATGGAGGTTTATCATGATTTTATCTACAAGCCTATAGATTTTGGATCTGCTGCCTCCAGTGTTCCGTCTTTGTAGGGTCAAAGGTCGTGTTGTTGGTGGATAGTTTATATGCACTCTACAGGCTACATTTCTCGACAAATTTTGTTCAAATTAGGTATGAAGGTCTACCATGATAAAATCTACACTGACCCCAGTGTTCGGTCTTTTATAGGGTCAAAAGTCATATTGTTGGTGGATGGTTTGTGTGCGCTCTATAGGCTACATAGATTTTGTTCAAATTTGCTATGAAGGTCTACCATGATCTAAGCTGCACCTCGTCTTCGCAATATTCACCTTTATGTTTGAAGAAGGGAGGGGATCTTTGTCCTCGCTCAAACGTGAAGATGAAGCAAAAGCTGCTGCTAGTGCCGAGGGATACAATAGCATTGCGCGGCAATGGACATATCTAGTTTGTTCAATGGCATGAAAGCTAAAATGCAAAAGATAAGACTTCTATCGTGTAGTCTGGTGTGAATCTCAGAAATTTCCTAACTTTCCACTGAGTTTGAGAGGAATTTGGCTTCAGTCAGCATTTGCATCTACGTTCATTCAACTTTGCTTCATGTTTGTTTTCTCTAGCTCTGTATAGTTGTTTATACATTGCAGATAGCAGCAGAGATATAAAGCTGAACCGTGATATTTTATGGGAAGCAGAGTGAGACACTCAAATAATGCATCTCATAACTTTGTCATTAATCTGCTCTGTTAGGATAGATAAAATACATGCATTGAACAATATCACATTGCAAAACACTACATGAGTCCAATTTCAGTTTTTAATACAGTGGACTCCCGTTATAACAAAGTCCTCGGGACTGGTAGTTTTCTTTTGTTAGATCGAAATTTCATTATAACCAAACAAATAAACAGTAAAAATGCATAGAGTGGAAAATGATGCGGCCTGAAATTTTACTTCGTTGTAACCAGCATTTCATTATAACCGTGTTCATTATAACGGGAGTGCACTGTATAGGGGTTACACTATATACTGGATCCTATTTCACAAAGAGAAGGAATCATGAAGTACATTATTCTTTTTCTTTTTTTTCACAACATGTGTCCCTTGCAGATACATCAGCTACCCTCGTACTGAGACCAACATCTTCCCAAAGGAGCTGAACCTGGTGCCTCTGATTGAGAAGCAAACACAAGATCCTCAGTGGGGTGGTGAGTTTCATGAATATCTGCTGTCTGTATTGGCCATTATCTGTTTTTTTCATGAACCACAAACTTTAATGTGTAAGTTAAACTGTTATCAGATTTAATCAGATCAAATCATGCTCTCTGACACAACCACTGTAAGATTCATAGGACTACTTGCTCAATTTCTTGATTTGACTTCTCTTTGGAGTGGACTTACATTAGCAATGTATTTGTTTTCCTCTATCAGCCTTTGCTGGCAGCATACTTCAGCGTGGCCCCACCCCAAGACAGGGCACCAAGACCGACCACGCCCATCCCCCCATCCACCCCATTAAACATGCCAGCAACCTGCAGGGCAATGAGCAGAGGGTCTATGAACTGGTGGTTCGACACTTCCTTGCCTGTTGCTCTCAGGTAGGTTGGGTGGCAGGCACTTGCTTAAAGGAGACTTTGAGGAAAACCCCAGAGCATAAGGGGGGGGGGGGGGGGAGGGGGAGGCAACTCTGTCCTGACTAAGTGGTCACACTTTGCTGTTATGTGGTTAACACTTGCATTTTTTTTTTCTGCATGGCATTGTCAGGAAATATTCCTTGCACTTACAGGTTCTAATTGAAATTATGGATTCCATGGAGGCAGGAAAAGCAGTATCTTCTGAGGGTCCCAGCCCAAAAGAAAAAAGTACAATTTCTGTCATCTATAATGTCACTAGTGGCTCAAAACAGTGCATAGTTTATATTTGTGTATATTCCAACATGAAAGAATCTTTGAATTAAAAATAGTAAATGTATTAGAATGTATATGATTGTCTATTGCAGCATAGACAAAAAGAACACCGCGGTGGACATGATTTATAGGGTGGTCTATGAGGCCAGTACCAATAGCATTTTACACATCCTGTCAAGAAAAAAAAAACACATTGATTTATTTGCATGTCTATGTAATCTATGCTATACTATTTGTGGTAAAGTTTACTACACCATGAATGGATTGCCATGGTATAACATTTTTTCTCCATCTGTATTTTATTTAAACATTATTAGCATCATAGCAATGTTATGTTTAGTCACTTATGCCATGCAGACCAATCACTGAACAGGATTGCCATTAGTGAAGGATATAATACCAAATACATGTATTGCATCTGGCTACTGACTCTCTAGTTTAGTCTCACATTAATCTATCATTCCCTCACAGGATGCACAAGGAAAGGAAACCATCATCGCGATCACCATAGCATCGGAGGAATTCACTGCCACCGGCCTGATGATCATCGCTCGTAACTACCTCGACGTCTACCCCTACGACCGCTGGAATGCCAAGACCATTCCAACCTTTGAAGAGGGACAGCAGTTTGAGCCAACCACGATAGAGGTGAAAATCCTGTTTGACTAGGTGGAAATAAATGTGCAGTTTTAGATACTGCATGCTATTTTTGTAGGTCATGAATTGAATGTGATGTTCCCAAACTATGCAAAGACATAATCAGTGATAGTCTGAAGCTAACATTTAAATCTAAAAAGAGCGTGATCTCAAATTCAGCATACATTAATTTGCCAATATACATTTATTACATACGTTACATACATTATAAGGTAATGCTTCTTTTGATTCATTTCAATCAAAGACAATGAGTACAATGATTTTCTGTGTGAATGCAGGACCTTACCAGTACATGTGGGGCAGGTGATCAAATGATCTTTGCCCCAATTTCGCAGCTATTTGATATTCATTTTCCAATTGACGACATCTTCGCACTTCATATGACATAAAATATGAATTTGATGAAACCATTCTGCGATTATTGTTGTATATGTCATTGTGTTGCCGATTCTGTCTGTGTGTACCTGTATGTTTGTCCAGATGACCGACGGTCAGACCCAGCCACCACCCCTCCTCACAGAAGCAGACCTGATCTCCCTCATGGACAAACATGGCATTGGTGAGCTCCCAGCCTCCCGTTTTCCCCGTCCAGGGTTTGATGAAGCATAAGTTTCCTGAAACTTGCTTGCTACATGAGCATCTTGCACAGTAGCACCACTGCTCCTCAACAGGAAACTGGCCTTCATGTTAAACTTTATTTATGTTAGTCGTTTATTTGCGTGATTTGTTTGCATGATGCTTGTTCTCTATTCTGCACAGGAGATATGGAACCCGAATACAACTGTAAATGTCATTGGGACTAATACTATTTGAAGGATACATTCTCAATGCAACATATGCAGAATGCATCATGTGAAACATTGAAGCCTAAACATGGCAGATATTATTTAGATTTTCAACCTTTTTTTACATTGACTTCCTTTTATAGAAATCTATGTAGATGGCAATGATGAATGAATTAAATCCAACAACGTCGATGTGGATATACATGTAGTCAGAATGGATGTTTAAACCAGTATATCAAAATGGTTAAGGTGACTTTGCTGTGCTGCACATTTTACCTGTATGCAATAAAGACTATGCATGGTAGTCAGTGAAAAAAAGAAAGAAAGAAAAAGAATTAAGAGGATTAACCCTATTCTAACTGGGGGGGTCAATTTGACCCCCCCCCCCCCGACATTTCACGCCGCGATTCCGCAACGCGCAAAGATTTTACCACGTCGTTTCGTGACTTTTTTCATTGAAGTCTCCCGCATATTTTGAGACCAAATTTGCGATGTCCGGGTACACCGTTCTGAAGTTACGTAATGTTTTGCGTATGCATGTCAACCCAAAAACAGCTCAAATTCATGGTATCGTGTGCAAATCCAATGCAAATTGTGTTTTTTGGTTAAATTGATATAAATTAGATTATTTCAACTTTTAACCGTTGAAATTAATCAATTTTAATGTAGATAAGCTTGAAAAAGTGCCTGCAACAAATTTTGGCCAAATAAACAATAGAAAACCAAAGGTCAAAAAAACAATGAAATACATAAGAAATTAACAAAACAATAAAAAACAAAGGAAACTTATTTTGATTGTGCTATTTTTTTACAAGAAAATTGTTCAGTGTGTCTTGAGGAACTCTTACACAAAAATTTAGCAATCATTCAGTCTTTTTAATGGAGTTATAGGTGAAAATATGATTTTTATGCGTAAATTTGCATAATTAATTAACTAAAAATAGAAAATCAAAATTTTTCTTTTGTATGACCATGTAATCTTGTAGTTGACATCCGGCTCTATCTTCAGGCAAAATTTTGCGGTGATCGGCGGCCGAGATCTGAAGGGGGGGGGGGGTCAAATTGACCACCCCCCCCCCCCCCCCCCCAGTAAAAACTTGGTCTCAAATAACCCAGTTAGAATAGGGTTAAGTCATTTCATGTCCAGCCATAGTTTATCCTTTGATGAGACAAAAGTGTGACTCATGTCCTTAACTTGCTCCTGGCAGGCACTGACGCTACCCATGCAGAGCACATCGAGACGATCAAGTCAAGATTGTATGTCGGGGTGAGGCCAGACGGTAGGCTGGTGCCAGGGGAACTGGGCATGGGGCTGGTGGAAGGATACGACAACATGGGCTATGAGCTCTCGAAGCCTAACCTGAGGGCAGAGTTAGAGTCTGACCTCAAGAAGTAAGTCTCCTGTTGGTGCTTTGTGCATTTTTTTTCCTCCTCCTCCTCCTCCTCCTCCTCCTCCTCCTCCTTCTCCTTCCTCTTCCTCTTTCACTTCTTCTGTATATTGCTCTTTTAATCCTTCTTGTAATAATTGCCTTTGCAAAGCTGGTGGTGATGATCGTGATCATGACAGTGATTATCACTAGTGATATTACTATCACTTCTAGAAATGGTGATTTAGAAGCCATATCATGTTATATATCATCATCTCTGCTGATATTATCAGTAACTTACTTTTTATATGTGTGAAATGTCATAGAAAATCTAAAAATATCAAAGTTCTTCTAAGAAAATATAAGATAAGCAGTGAAGATAGAAACAAGAAAACCCAGACAGATAGATTTGATAGAAGTTTGTATTTTGATTGGCAAGAGAGATTTTGTAAGCAAGCAAGCTTCGGATGGTGATTCAAACTTGTGTTTTTGTTGAACATAAAGTAGTGCTTTAGACAGCAAAATATGAAGGGATCTAGAATAGAAAACATATGCTCAAAATATTCTGAAACACTTGTGTTCGGAAGAAAGTCCTAGCAAAAATTGGAGCTTATGCAACATGCCATGAAATGATACATAAAAGTAGAACCATTCTCCCTCAAGATAGAACTCATCTTTGTGGCAAATATGTTTAAGGAAATTCCTTGTTGTTTGTTATCAAATATGCATCCAAAAACCTTGCATGTGGTGTTTTCTTCAGAATATGTGATGGCCAGAAAAATCCTGACGCAGTCCTTGGGGAGCAAGTGGAAAAGTACAAGCAAGTTTTCACTGAGGCAGCCAGGAAGGTGTGTGCATTTCAATCACTCTACATGTCATGATCTTTATATCATTTATCATTCATAAAGGAATGGATGTTTTCATGTCCTCAGAGAGAACAATCACATTTCATTTCTTGCCGCAGGATTTAAGTAGCATTAATACTAAAATCACTTTAGTAAAATCTGTGTGTACTTAGTACCTTTTTAAATCCAGCAGGTTGAGTAGCATATAGTCATCACAATCATTCACTGGTTTTGCCATACTGAACATTTTAAAAGATGTCAGCATGGTATGTGAGTATTAAAATGGTAGAGGATATCAGCTACTGATACAATTTGTATTGCTCTCTGAGAACAAGAAGGGTGTTTCTCCAAACACTCTGAACAGCAATAACAACTTTTTGGATCTTGGCCGACATGACAGGTCATACTGTCTTGTTTTCCATTCAGAAGTGCATCGATTGTGCAGAATCTACTCTATCTCATGATTTTGCAATTAGGGTGATGCTGTTGTTAGGACTGGTAATGAAGACTATTGAAGTCATTCATTGTACCCCACAGGGCTCGACACTAACGGTGGCCCGGTGGCCCGGGGCCACCAAAACTGAAAGTCGGGCCACCAAATTTCAAAAAAGGGCAAATTTGGTGGCCCGCCTCAGGCCACCAAAATTTTTTGAAAAGTATGTCAATTAATTCGTAACTTTTTGCGCCGGAAATTAGCAGTTATAATCGCTTTGTTTAAAGGATGGATGAAAAGGACTGAATGAGTGCCTGAGAGTGAGTGTTGCGAGTTTGTTGAGGTTTATTTATGAGTAGATGTATGTCCATCTTCCAATTCTTACTATGACTGGATAAAACTTAGATATTTGACTCTTTTAATGTTTTTTTTATTGATTCGGGGCCACCAAATTTTTCTCTCGGGCCACCAAAAATTTGAAATTGAGGATTTTGGTGGCCCCATCGGGCCACCAAACAAAAAAGTTAGTGTCGAGCCCTGGTACCCCAGCCAAATACTTGTTTGATGGTAGAAATTCAATGTGTGTAACACTCAAAGTAGATAGTAGCGAAATGAGCATTGCCCCTCTTTAACCTGTTGAAGGTGAGCTGGGTTTGCTATAACATTTTCTACAGACACCTGTCAGAGTACACTCAGAACTAGTCTTCAACGAGTTAACCCGTTGAGAACGAGTCCCGAGTATACTCGGGCAGGTGTCTATGGGAAGTGCGTGTTTGAGCAAAATCAAACCGTCCTCGACGGGTTAACAAGAATCTATGCTTTCACCTATCTGTGCAGGCCACTACACTTGATAATGCCCTGGAGCAGTACTTGGGCCAGCCAGCCCAGTCACAGAATGCTACTGGTGAGAAATTAATCTTAAAGGGAATGTTCAGTTTGAATTGACACAGCAATTCAGAATTGAATCTGTCATGTAAAATTAATTTGAAATCAGTATTGCAGTGGATTATTGAAGGTTAGAAATTAAATACATATGAATTAAAGTAGTTCAGCAAGTTGACTAATCTATAAAGTTGAAACCCAATTTGGACTGGATTGAAATCAATCATTTACACAGGGTTGGTTGAAAGAGGTTCATGATTAATGAGTACACCTTCAGAATCATTTGTGAGAGAGTGTAATATTTTTGTTGAATGCATTTTACTCTCCCTACATTGAGCAATGGTTGTCAGAAGCATTGTCCTTCAGTTGATGTCATGTTTGTATGTGCATGTTTTTTGTTTGGGGGGGGGGGGGGGGGAGGTGGGATTTTAAGTGTAACTGAAAAAGAAGTTTACTGTGGTTGGATTTTGATGAAAAAAAAAAACAGAACAGAATAGATGCTCAAGAATACCTTGTTAAGGTGTTGTGTGTGTGCATGTTTCAAGATTAGTACTGCTACAGTATTCTACTTCAATGTTTTACAATTATTTTGGTGTCAACATATCATGTTTTACATGTACATTTTTAATCTCTGATATGTGCATGTTGGGTATTATTTATGTATAATTGCTTTACTCTTTTCTTAAAGTTAGATTCCATGCATTCTTTTAATGTTGGTCAGTTTGTTTGAAAAAAACAAAACAAGTTTCTAGATATATATCGACAGATGTAGGGATTTAACTGAATTAGTGGAAGTGAATTGACTTAAATGAATCTTGATGGGAGGGAACAAGGAAGAGACGTTGGAGTACATTCTCATCCTATCCCATCCAGCCCTACCAGTGAGCACCCCAGCCATCGTCCGTACGTGTCCCCAGTGCGGTCAGCCCATGTCCCTCAAGGAGAGGAAGACTGGGGGATGGATGGTCAGCTGTATGGGCTACCCAGCCTGCAAGGCAGCGGTCTGGCTACCAGCAGCCGTGGAGTCGGCTGAGCTCTCAGACACGGTCTGCCAAGAGGTACATGTGAAACCTCTCAATATGTGTCAAATGCAACATTCTATTTTGTGTGATACAGTCCGACCTCTCCTTTCCGGTCTCCCTTTATCCGGATCTCCGGATGCGATCTCGGCTTTTCTTTTTTTTCAATCTAATAATTACAGGGAAAAGGGGGATTTCAAACTCAAACGAAATTCATACAGAAACTCACGTGAATTACATATTATTCCCCACATAATTAAAGGACAAGTTCACCTTCATAAACATAAGGATTGAGAGAATGTAGCAATATTAGTAGAACACATCATTGAAAGTTTGAGGGAAATCGGACAATCCGTTCAAAAGTTATGATTTTTTGAAGTTTTTGTGCAGTAATCGCTGGATGAGAAGACTACTGCAGTGTGTGAATAACTTAGATGTCACATGCGTACAACAATATAAGGAAAATATAAAGAGAATTTCACAAAATTTCATCTTTTGAAAAAAGAACGCATTCCCCCGACTCGTTACCGACAAATGTTATGGGTAATATTATTCCCCCTGCCTTTAGAAAGAGGCAAGTCAAGTGCTCTTTTATTATGCGAAAAAAATGAAAATATGTTGAATTTTCTTTACATTTTCTTTATACTGTTGTACGCATATGACTCACAAGCTGTAGTAGTCTCCTCATCCAGCGGTTCCAACACAAAAATTTTAAAAATTCATAACTTTTGCATCGATTGTCCAATTTTTCTCAAACTTTCACTGATGTGTTCTACTAATATTGTTGCATTCTCTCAATCCTTATGTCTATGAAGGTGAACTTGTCCTTTAATATACATTCGCATCAAATTTTCATTTAGGGGGCCGACATAACATGCATATACTACCCCCAAATAACAGCAAGAACATGGACAGAAAACTCTTTGTTAAATCAGGGCATGGTGCAGGCAATCATTCATTGAGCAAATTTTCAGAGATTTCAGAATGCAGACCGGCTGACGAGAACTTGACATGTTCACACAAAATTGATACATGTATATGTGTGTATTAAACATTGAGTCTCCCATATCCGGCCAAATCCCTTATCTGGATGAGCGCCGGTCCCAACATTTCTGGATAGAAGAGGTCAGACGGTACATGCAAGTGTTCTGCTGTTCTTGAAAGCTCCTCTACTAAATCTGAGGGAGGGGATGCTGTTTGAATTATATACAAAAATACTTTCATCTGCAAAATTGTATGTAGTTTTTACTAGAATTGGCTCAGCATGAGAAATTAATCTCACAAAATTTTCAATTCTTACAGAAGTCCAGTAAGGATGCACTGATAAAGCAAAATCTCGTCCCGTTTCAGTAGTTATCACTGTGAGCTATAAAAAAGGTGGAGTGTTGAATAGATAGCAAAAAGTGTTAATCACCAAAGCTGTCAAACCTCCACTTCACTTCAATTTTCTTCCAGTGTCGCCCCGGTCCTGTCCACAAGATCAAGTTCAAGTTCAAGCGCGGATCAGTTCCACCAATGATGCCACAGGAGTGAGTGAAAAACGTTTCTTTCTTTGACATTTTTGCTGTGTTCAGTGCTATCAATGGTTGATTCTCACGGCAGCATGCAGAAAACTCCCAAACAAAGCACTTACAAAACTCAAACTCATGATATATGCTGAGTAATCAAAGACAACAGCTTACGGTGAATAAGCTGACTACCTTCACTATCATGACAAGAAAACTCTCCTAGTACAAATGTCTATTCATAGAGAGAGGTGCATAATAAAGATTAAACACCATGCAGATGTTACATGTAAATTGTTTATGAAACATTCATTTATTCCTTCACATTTGGCATGTGCAATTACATACGTATAATGACAAGATGACTGTGTGGTCCACAGATTGTAAATTTTCCACTTGAAATGTTATTTCAGGATGCTATTTTTCACATCGGTTTGTGAGTGCTGCTCTAAATACTGTGTGTGGATGATTGCAAGTAGCTAGTTTGATATGTTCGTTCTTCTTTCAATTCTCAGTGCTGACTATTGGCCCAGCACATATTAAATCAGTGTAGTAATGGGTTCGTTCAGTCAAGTGTTGAAAAGTGCATCTTTATTCAGATGAATAAGTAAATAAATTCAGTGTAATAGTGATTGCTCTCCCTTCACCTGAAGAAGCTGTGTGTCTTGCCATTACTGGTTCAAAATATGAGTGTAACTTTAGCTTTATACCTGTGAATCAGTACATCATTTGTTTGTTTGTTTGATTGTTTGTTTATTTGTTTGCTTTCATGTGCAGAGGTTAAAAATCCTGTACAGTGCACTCCCGTTATAACGAACATGGTTATGACAAAATTCTGGTTACAACAAAGTAAAAATTCAGGCCACGACATTATCAGCTCTATGTTTTATATTGTTTATTTGTTCGGTTATAACGAAATTTCGATATAACGAAAGAAAACTGCCAGTCCCGAGGACTTCGTTATAATGGGAGTCGCACTGTAGACCTACTGCTTATGACCCCTGGTAGGAAACCTTTATTCTTTAGTCCATCTGGTCTATTTATATGATATTCCCCAGGTATGAAGGATGCATTGGAGGCTGTGATTCCACCCTCAAGGATGTCCTCGATCTCAATCTGAGTTACCTCAGACGAGGGAGCCAGTCAGCTACAGGTGATTTTCGAAAATGGTCAAGGCCAAATAAACGAGCAAAGACGAAGTGCACGTTTGTTGATTTGGTGGTGGCCATCCCATGAACTTTTTGATAGAATTTAAAAAAAAAAATGTGAGAGTTTGAAAGTGTTAGATTGTTTGTAGATTTGCAGAGCAGTGTGTGCACAAAAGCCGTATATAAATTTTAAAATCAAAACACCATATAGCAGTCATGATATAGTGGTAACAAAATATATTTGCATGTGCAGAATGCTGATTTTATGATTTAATGCTGAAAAGTGCCCAGTATGTTGAATAGAAAGTCAAGTTATACCTCTTAGATTTAATTTCAGATAATTTGTGGGATTAAAAAAACCGGAGCAGAAGTATTTGTCTTTCATTGTGTCTGCAAAGGATTTACGCCCATCTTCAACTTGCAAAATTTGTGAGGTCATACTCATTTTTAACTGGAGTAAAGCAATCAGTATGTTGGCATCATTGCGAGATAGGCTGTTGCAAAGTAAAATGAAGCAAAAGTATTTGTCTTTCACTGTCTACAAAGGATTTGCGCCCATCTTCAATTTGCAAACTTAGATGTTCCTGCTAGATAGGGTCATATCTATTTACAACTGAAGTAAAGCAGTCAGTATGTAGGCATCATCGATAGATAGCTTGTTGCAAAGTATTTTCATTCTCAAATTTTACAGGAGGAGGTGGACAGATGTCAGCCTCACATGTTGGAAGAGGCAGAGGAGGAGGGGATGGAGGATTTGGTAACAGAGGAGGGAATGGCTTTGGAGGAGGAGGAGGAGGTGGTGGAGGAGGAAGGGGAGTAGGAGGAGGAGGTGGTGGTGGTAGGTTTGGTGGAAGAACGCAGAGAGATGATGGTGATGATGAGGAGGCAGCACATTGGTTCAACTCTGGTGGAACATCATCCTCATCATCAGCCAATAACAGGACATATGGAGGAAGAGGAGGAGGAGGAGGAGGAGGAGGAGGAGGAGGAGGTGGAGGAGGAAGGGGAGTAGGAGGAGGAGGTGGTGGTGGTAGGTTTGGTGGAAGAACACAGAGAGATGATGGTGATGATGAGGAGGCAGCACATTGGTTCAACTCTGGTGGAACATCATCCTCATCATCAGCCAATAACAGGACATATGGAGGAAGAGGAGGAGGAAGAGGAGGAGGAGGAGGAGGAGGGGGATGGAGTGGAAATTCGTCGTCATCATCTAGGTCATATTCGACATCATCATTTGCTGGACCTGCAAGGGCACCCCTGTCTCAGATAGCTTCCAGGTATGAAATGAATTGACAACAGCAGGAGAAAACTTAACATTACGAAGTTCATGATGGCTGCATTGCAATAATGCATAACTTTGAGTTGATCATGATTTGTAAAGTAAACTGTTCAGTCATTTGTTTTTCTTTTATTAGCCTTTTATTTATCTTTCTTTATCATTTAATTGGTTAGCCCATAAAGGGTCACACAGTGCTTTGCAAATATGACATGCCAAAATAAGAAAAACAATTTGTCCTACCATGCTGTTAGTGTTGATAACATAGTATAATGGTTTTCACAATTACAAGATAAACGGAAATATGATCCTGTGTGTAGGTGTGACTGATTATCATTATTTTTTTTTATATTGACTTTTTTGGAACAAAGTTGTCTTTGATTATCAACAATGTATTGAATAATTACAATGGATATTAGAGATCCCATGTTCCAAGATGCTTGTATTACTTATGCAGTTGAAGTCCTCTTTAATCTTGTGTATCCAGTAGGAACAGGAATGGGAGAGATGTGTCTGACAGTTCTGGCAATGCTGTGGTGTGTAGCTGCGGTCAGGACGCTATACAGCTCACCGTTCGAAAGGAGGGGCCCAATCAAGGTTTGAATCTCCTGGCATTCTCTTTTTTTTTCTATGCTGAAGGCATCGTGAAAGCCCTCCTTATCACTATTTAGAACCTCGTTCAATTCTGATGGTCAGGTATACGTCACTTCTGGTATAGCTGGAGTGAAAACAAACAGGTCGTTTACTTTCAATGCCCCACAACCTCAAATTCAAATTATCAAGTGTTTCTATGTGTGTTTAAATACCATACAGCATTACATCTTATTGGCAAGTTCACTAGGTATATGCCAAAGAAAGGCATCATATCCTCTTTGTACAAACACAAGAAGCTGCACTGAACCAAGAGTATTTCAGTTAATATCATGCTAAATCTTTTTCCTATCAGGTCGTCAATTTTTCAAGTGTCAGTCGGGAGGTTGTAACTTCTTCCTGTGGTCGGATGAGAACACCCAGGGCCAGTCAGCGGGAGACGACTCTCACTTCAACAGTGGTGGTAGGGGAAGCTTCAATTCTTCTGCCCCTGGATCCACAAATGGAACATTCCAGAGGGTCAGAGACAGTGGCAGGAATGGCAGTGACCAGGGCAACTCCACTAATGTCTGGGGGGAGATCACATGCCAGTGCAATGGTGCAGCAGTACAGTGAGTATTGCCATCACTCATGTATCTCTGAAAGGCTCTGAAAGTTTCATCTCTGTGATGGATCTCACAGACAATTTCCCATCTACACATACATGAGGGAAGACTGCACTTTCCATGATAGAAGCCAACCTTCAGCACAACTCTTTACAAGCACCAGAGTGAAATCACCAGTTAAGTTGAATGCAGAAGAAAAGAAAGGTTATTGAAGCAAGTTATATCCACGGTGTGTGTGATGTGCGTGATAATGCCGCAGTTGTTGTGGTTGTCAATGAGATAATGAGAGCTGTTACAAAACAGTCAAATACATGGACTGTCCCTTCACTTTCTTTTTGAAGTGTTCAGAGAAGATTTAGTGCATGTAAACTATACTCTTTGTTATATTAGATTGATTTACTGAATTTCATTAAATTAGGTAGATTTACTGAATTTCAAAAACCATATCCTTCATTCTATCCAAATCGTCTTTTTTATGTTGTTGTTGTTGTTGTTGTTTTGCCCCTGAAAGACGCACAGTCCAGAAGGAGGGTCCAAACAAGGGGCGGCAATTCTATGTCTGTGGGAAGCCACGGGAGAAGCAGTGCAGCTTCTTCCAGTGGGCTGATGAGGAGCCGAGGACCAGTGGAGGAGGCTTTGGGGGAAGTTCATCCTTTGGGAGAGGTATGATGCTGTCCTCTTAAAGGGACTGTACAGTACTGGTTGAGGTGGGGATTCATGTTTTGAACATTCCTAAGTGAGATAATGAAAAGCCTCTTATGAAATATGAAAGAGCATATAATTTTAAGAAGGATTCAACGTTTATTTGATGAAAATTGGTCTTCAAATGGCTGAGATATCCAAAAAAGTGCTAATAATAAAAGGCGACATGCCACAACTTTATTAAGATCTCTTTGTTTCACCTTGTTTTTGGATATCTCAGCCATTTCAAAACCGATTTTCATCGAATAATTTTTTGATACCCCTTAGAACTGCGTGCTCTTTGACATCTCATAGAGTGGTTTCTGAATATCTCGCAAAACGTTAAAAGCTAAATCCTCACCTCGACCAGAACTGTGCACACCCTTTAATCTCAACAGATTTACACATTTTCAGTCATAATTAAAAGACACTTGAACCATTGAATCCAGGGGATATTTTGCCTATCTGTCATTCTGAATTGGTAGCTTGGAACTTCTCTGAGTATCTTCTCCTGAAGAATAGTCAGTGGATCTGGTTCAATTCATTGAGTCTTCTCAAAATCAGAAACAAATTTAATTTGTATGCTGTGGTGTCTTTTTCATTTATTTGAACATCAACATACATGAGCAACTTGGTTGGCAGAGTTCAACAATTACTGAAATTGCCACCACAGTGTGAAACAGTGTCTCTGACTACTAATTCAATCTTCCTGAGGAACTTTTAGTGTTTTTGCTAATTATTGCTCAGTTTAGACCATCCCTTGAATTTACAGATGTAATTTTGCCCTTGTTGAAAATATTACAATCTTTGAAGGCTTCCATGGCGATAAATCGTTTGGTGGTAGAAGGCCTAACATTAAGTACACCACTGTTAAAGGTAGGGGGTACCTTTTACAGACCTCGCAAAATGCAGCAAAACATTTAATATGAACCTCAGGGGACTTGTTTAGGCCACTGCTGAGAAATTTGGAAGTCAACAGTTGTCTACAATTTGAATAATGCACAAAACTCAACTTCTCAGTAGTTCTGTGTGTCAGCCACACTTAAGCCTTTTTGTTGCAGTCTTCTGTATTTTTTATCTATAAACACAAATCTAAAAGTATAAGAGCTGATGTAATAACATATAGAGTGTGTGGCAAGAATGTATATAGAAATGTTTGTAAGTTTTGATGAACTTTCTTCACAAAATATACATGATGGACACACATGCAGTGCATGGGTCTGCAAAGGTAGCCTAGTGATGTACTGGAATTTACGGTGAGCCCCGAAAAAAATTCAATTCAAAATCTAACGGTCAAAAAAATGTACTAAATGTTACCTTCCACTTTCAAAACTTTGTGGGAGTTTCTAAAATGATACTCTCTTCAACATACCACTGTATTTATACAACTCTTCATTTAAGGCATGCAAATGGGATTCCCTACCTTTAAGCCTTGAAAATGTTACTCATGGTATTTCCTGAAAACATTATGTGCAATGAGGAAAGAAGCTCAGTTATCCCGTGTTGATGCTTCAAGTGATTTTACTGTCAGTTTCAAGATGTTTTTACTATGGCAACCATCAATTTTTCACTTGACTAGCTACAGTGTAGTATCTAAAATGGTTTATTTGGCAGGTCATGAAGTTTATGTAAAGCAAAATTGGATATAGGAAATGAAACAGAGTTTAAAGAATTTAGGATGTGTGAAGCTTGTATGATCAATGATTACCTGGTAATATAATTGTTTGGATGAACAGGAGGGAAAGTGTTTCTTGTTGTGCATTGATTGTCAAAGTTGTTTTCTGTTTCTCCAATTTTATTTGCAACTGTTTTGTCTTTCCTGAAAGGGGGCCATTCCTCATTTCAAGGAGGTAGAGGAAGAGGAGGAGGAGGAGGAGGAGGATGGGGTGGAAAGGGTTTCTCCAAAGACAACAAGAGGCGGAAAGCGACCTGCAGTATCTGCCATGAAGAGGGTTAGTTTCTTGAAGTTACGAATTTGGGGGGCATTCAGAGCAAGCAATGTGATACAGTATATACGCCTGTAGCTTCAGATTGAAGACAATACGATTTTTCACAATCAGTGTTTTCACGTCAGATAAAAGAAATCGACCTGATACCAGTATGTACTTTGTGGATGCAGGGTTTGTGGAAAAGTAATGCATAGGGAGATGTGTATGCAGTGCCTGATTTTATTAAGAGTTATTTCAAGCCTAGTCCCACTGGTGAATAACTGTTTGTGTGTGCACAGTTTGAGTTTACTTGTCAGAATTTGAAGAGACTTCAGAATTGTCAAGATTTATGCAGTACCGCTTAGTAGTGAGGACAAATGAGCTTGAACATGGACTTTCACAAAGTGCTGAATGTATGCTGTTCATGTATACTCTGCACACTCTACCTTACATGAAGTCTGTAAATAACTGATATGTATATATATGTGACCCGCTACAACAAAATGATCCTAAAGTCGGGGGAGGTCGATTATTTGAAAATTGCATGATATAATCCCCTAATCTTTCTGCTTTAAATTGATATATAACATATTTTATGACAATAATCGGCTGCGGAGATATCGATGTTTAAAAGAGAGCATGTCGAGGCGTCTGGGAAAATCACTGTTTCGAGAAAAGCGCCCTCAAAGTCTTCCTTTCGACGCAATCGCGATCAGGGACACGCAAGTCAGTTTTCACCTCTGGACAATAGAAGGTAAGCCCTAGCAACCCCCGAAGAGTTCATTCAAGCACATCAGCGTCGGCGGTCTCCTCACCAACCAATCAGTGACCAGGATGTGAGAAGCGCCTGAGCATAGCGCACCCTGCCCGCACGTGCACCAGTCGACTGGGCAGTGTGCGAGCTTCACGCTTCGGTTAGCAGCAAGCAGCAAACTGACCAATGAGATCACTCTGGTCGTTGTTAGGGGCGGAACCTATCTGTGGCGCTCAATCCATATTTTCGAACCAGTTTCTGCTTCGTTGAAACGCCAAAAAACATGGCTCAGAAAAACGCTAGTTTTTGGTCTTTCCTTTGATCATTTTGCTTCAAAATTTCGACAGATGATAGAAGACATGTTAGACTCCAATAATATATCAAAATCAGAAAATCGTAAGTTTTGACCAATTTTAATGCTCTGACTTCAAACTCGATTTTCACGGCTTCGACCGTGCGCGACTTTAGGACCTTTTTGTTGTAGCGGGTCACATATTATATATTTATATATATGTATGTATATATATATATATATATATATATATATATATATATATATATATATATATATATATACAAAATCGGGTTTTCATGGGGATTCAAACCCGGATTACTAGACTGGTGCTCTACCGACTGAGCCCTATATCGATGTTCGTCCCAAACCCTTAACTCTCTTTGCTCGTGTGGTCAGAAGCTATAGTGTGTGTATGTGTGCCATAAGTCGACATGATAATAAAGTCCTGATTTTTGTCTTTGTTATTCCTTGAAAATTTCTTCGTCTTAGGCGACATTTATAAGTCGACAACTCGTGTAAGTCGACCTGATTTTTGAGTGCCAACTGAGCTAAAATACATGTTAATTCCCTCGTCTAAGTCGACATAATTTTTTCGCTCAAAATATTATCGCCATTCTCTGAAAAAGAATTGTTTTCCCGCTCCGATTCACAGCATTTCTACTCAGTAATTTGCTAGTGTACGGTGCAGTAGCGTTCGCCCCATGAGTCCATTGTCTTGTACGCCAGAATAGAAAGGGCATACACTCATTTACTACTGTAGTACATTGGAGAATTACATGTGGTACCCAAAGTAGTTCACTCTCCCCATTTTCTCCTTCTCGTTATTCTCAAAACGCACAAATTTTGTAAACCTATATAAGTCCCAGTAGAGAATCATTATCAGAACATAAAATAGGTGTTTCCGTTTATCCGAATATTCTTACGCTGATTATTCCGAAGCGGTATTAGAAACCTGGGCCCATTTTTAGAAAATTAATTAAAATGCAACTACATGTAATTAAATGCAACTAAAAATCAAATGCAGGTGTATCAAATCACGTGCAACATTGCACATAAACGGAAGTGCGTTGCTGAAAAAACTTGCGTTTGATAATCATAAATATGACACTAGAAAATAGTTGTACGAACCTGAAACTCAATTGCGTTTAAACGCAACTCTAAAAGTCAAATGAAGTCCATCAAATCACGCGCAGCGCTGTATTCAAACGCAAGAGCGTTGCAGAGAAGACTTGCGGTTTTCGTAAGAAACTAGAAACTGCATCTAAAAGCTTCTCTTAACATCTACGGGAGATGTGTTATTGTTGAAAAGTCTTGCATTATTTTTTATTTCGTACGCAAAATTGAAAATTAAACGCAACTCTGAAAATCAAATACAATTGCAAGTCAATCATATCACACGGAACGCTGAAAAGACTTGCGTTTGATAATCATACGAAACTAGAAAATTTTTAGGGAACTTTTTTTAAATACTCAATTGCGTTTAAACGCGATTCTAAAAATCAAATGCAAGTCCATCAAATCACACGCATCGCTGTCTTTAAACTTAAGAGCGTTGCAGAGAAGACTTGCAGTTTTTGTACGAAACTATAAGAAACTGCGGTTAAACGGCGCATCTCTAAACATCTACGGAAGTGCGTTATTGTTGAAAAGACTTGCATCGTTTATTTCGTACGCAAAATTAAAAATTAAACGCAACCCCGGAAATCAAATGCAAGTCCATCAAATCACACGGAACGCTGAAAAGACTTGCGTTTGATAATCATCCGAAACTAGAAAATTGTAAGAAACTTAAACTCAATTGCGTTTCAACGCAATTCTAAAAATCAAATGCAAGTCCATCAAACCACAAGCAACGCTGTATTTAAAACGCAAGAGCGTTGCAGAAAAGACTTGCGGTTTTTGTACGAAACTAGAAACTGCGTTTAAACGCATAAAAATCTATACGGAAGTGCGTTATTGTTGAAAAGACTTGCATTATTTTTTATTTCGTAATGGAACTTTCGCCATGACTGAACTTAGTCTGCACTAGCGGGGGAAAGACATCGCAACATTTACACGTTTCAAACTACCGAAACGCACGCTGCTTCACGGAATGTCAATGAAAATATGGTAGCAAATTATTGTTACAGTTCGCTATGCCGAAGGTTTAAATCTCAGACCAAAGTTAAATTAGTCCGACGTTGGGAAGAGTTTTGTTTTTACGTAGGTTAGTAATCCGAAAGATGTCGTTTTCGGATTAACAAACTTTTTCTTCTTCTTTTTATTTCAGACTGGCCCGCGCCGTACAGAGCGGTAATGTTGCAAATCGGAGCGCGAGAACAATTCATTTTCAGAGTATGGCAATAGAAATTTAAGCAAACAAATAATATGGCGACTTAGGGAAGGAAAATCACACATCATATTTCAACTCAGTCGGCGCTGAAAAGTTATCTCGACAGAATCATACGAATTCACACGCATATATTTGCATCAATGCATTTGAATTTAAATCGCAAAGTTGCATGCAATTTGGGGAATATGCATTTGATTTTTCAAATCAAATTTAAAACGTACAGTGTCAAGAAACGGGCCCAGGTTTCCGATCCCGCTCTCTCAAAATCTCTGTAGAGATTTGGGAATTGTGCGTTATCCGCGCGAGATTTATGCATAAACTAAAACATAATTGTTGTTAATGTCAGTAGGTATGTTTTGGCGGCAAAAGGAGTAAGATTTGGGTACCGTAGCGATCTGCATCGTGATCTTTATACCCTGTATAGGGGAAATTAGTTTTCATTTATAAGTCGACAAAATGTCGACTTACGCGTAAGTCGAATTTTGCGTAAGTCAACGTGTTTTTCTCAGTCCCGATTATGTCGACTTACGCGAGGTTGACTGTATATATATATATATATATATATATATATATAAATAATTCAATTGTAAATTTTGTTTTTGGTGACATCTTCTATTAAGTGAAATCTGTTTTCACTGTTAATGATTTTACTTTTCCTCAAATACTAGATTACATTCTTATCACCAATAAAAGTAATTCAGTGCATAGTTGTTTCAGAATATTCAATAATTCCCCCCCCCCCCACACACACACACATCAGCAAAATCATCTAGATTTATGTTATTCATGAAAATTAAAATGTGCTTCATGGTTTGTCTCTTGTATCACAGGCCACACAAAAAGGTCGTGCCCACAGAAGTGAATTTGGAGGCAGATTGGGCCACGGTCTTGACACGGACAGAAGATCAACATCAGTTCATTTCCATTTGCTTTGACTGAAAAAGCAAAGTGCGTAAACTATGGATTTACATCAGAAGATACGGCTTGACCTTCTATCAATCCATCTTACAAATGCAGTATTTGTTAAAGAGTGCCTAATCTGTGTTCAATATTTTGTAGAATGGGAAAAGTGTGATATTTATCTGTACAGGTAATGGTCACATGACATAAGTGTACAGCCAGACCAGACCAGATGTGGTAGGGTTTTAACAGTTTCTCAATGATGTGTGTATTTGGCAGTCAACGTCTGATGACGTGTGAAGGCAAGGATGGTTACTGACACAGGTACATGAAGTACAGTACAAGTGGTCATTTTTTTGGAGTTATTTTTTGTACTTGGCTGGGTAAAATGAGTCACATGTTTTTAACTCCGTGGAATCAAGACGTGTATTAGCGGAACATTTAACGTGCAAAAATATTCACATGCTTTTATTTTCGCCCTGGCTTCTGGTGGCGTGAAATGCACAGAAAATTTCCACACCGCGGAAATTTCCACTTTTACAGTATTATATGCACGACATAGAAACTGGCCTTACGAAATGGGCTCAGAGTATGACATGGCTTTCTGCAACCACTGCAGTTCAGATTATAATCAGATGAACTGTGTTGTGTAAAATTTGCAAAGTCTTGCTTTACAATGAAACATTGCATACAATGTTTCCTAAGCTTCAGAAGAATGCAAGCTGAAGGATAAGATCAGAGCATTGTACTCATGTAAAATGAAAGAGCTTTGCAATGATGCACAATGCAATAATTCTAATCACTGAACAAGTGTCATGCCAAGCTTCAGGACTGGATTGTAGTACTGTATGCCCTGTGTAGGGTAAGATAGGGTAGGCTTTGTATGTACCTTGAGTGAGAGACTTAACATCAGAGTACTATATCATACCTTGATACCAAGATGACAATTGCTGTAGCAACAACAATTCATTTAATGGGTCATTGTGTCATTGATGCTGTAGTTGCAACTCTTTAAAGTTACCACAAAGGAGAGTTATTCTAATGGAAGAGGTAAGACGAGGGGAAATCCTGTGGTATAAAAAATCATGACAGGCACATGTAAAGTGTATAACTTTTCTGTGTGTAAGACTACATATTTCCTTCACTTTATCTGCAACGTCTTTAAGACAGCTCATGCTGTGAGACGCACTATTATCTTGCATAACAGATTTAATGCTTTTGAGACAAATTAGTGGAAGTGTTGATGTGTGAATTGAGGCATTTCAAGTCATACAGATATCAAACGTTTTAGTACATATAGGAATTTTGGTTATCCTGTAGGTGGGGCTTGACACTTTTTTTTTTCCTCTGGTGGCCTGTTTGGGCCACTAAAATCTTTGAATTTGAGATTTCAGTGGTCCCCCCCCCCCCCCCCCCCCCCCCAAAAAAAAAAAAAAAAAAATAGCAGCCCTTAATAGAGGGAAGCATAAACATTCATTTTGCATTTTAGTTGCCCAATTGGGCCACCAAGAGATAGCCCTTTTGGAAATTTGGTAGCCCTGACATCAATTTTTAGTGGCTCTGGGTCACCAGGCCACTGCTAGTGTCAAGCCCAGTTATAGGTTACTGAAGTGTAGCTTCCTCTCGGGACTTAATCACGTACATGTATAGGGAAACCCCAGAAACGAGCTTGCTCACAAGGTACCACTTTGAATCATTTAATGAGGTGAATTTGGCTGTTCCACTTGTCCCATTACTGCAATGAGCTAATCATTTTGTTAGTATGTTTACAACAAAGTACCTCTTTTAGTGAGGTAAAATCATTGATCCTTTGCAGCCTCGTCATAGTAGGGTTTCCCTCTTTTCTCATTATGTCATAATGGACACTTCAGATCTTTCCTTTTATCAAATTTTAATCATGAAGAACACTAATATTACATGTGTATATAAGTGCAAATTAATGACAGATGTATTATGTTACAGGTTGTAGTTTCACTGTCCTGTACTCGTGTAACAAGATACCTGTTGTAGCGCCTGTCTTTTGTAAGTTCAAAAAGCTTTTTTGTTGTTACATGCAATTGTACTAAGTTTCCACTACACTGTGTTATATCCTTTAAAGTGCTCCTTTGTTTTTGTGTGAAATGTGTGAAAGTCATTTCATAGTTACTCAAAAGATGTATTGTCTTCACAACTCCTTTACAGATGTTTGACTTTGTCACAAAACATCCAAGACGGGGAAAATGTCAGTCGAATATAGGCCATATTTCATGTTAGCAACGAATAAGGATTCTTACACGTTAACAAAAAAGGATTCTTACACAAATATTGTCCACCTATTTCATGAAGACAACAGATTTTGAGGTCTGTTAAAGATGATATGTATTAGAAAACTGATGCTCAATGAGACATGATACTGTAAATAAAAAATGTAAACTGTTTCATGGTCCTTTACTTTTGCCTGCATTGCTCCAAATGACTTGAATTTTTTTTTTTTTATGAAAAGTCTGACTTATAAATTTGCAATGCATGAAAATATATTCTCATGTGTATTGTCTATATACGCTAGAGAAAGCAACATGTACACCTGTATTCAGTTTGTCTTCCAGCTACTGTCTAAAAAGTATTCTTCATGTATTTTTCATTGTATACAAAAATACATAGCAGTAATAACCTTTGAACAAAGCCCTGATTGGAATTAGTTATGGCAAAGATGCATGTCTGTGCAAATGTAAATGGACATTTCTAAACCAAACTTGAGTCATAAACGTATATTAGGCAGCACAACACATGTAATCAGCTGGGTCAGGGCATTTTGTGAAAAGAAAAATGTTAATTCTTTTTGCCATGAATATGTCTGTACTTGAATTAAAGTGCAATGAGTTTTTCATAGAAATGAAGAACCTTGTTTCCTGAATCATTTTTCCATGCACAAAACTTAAAAAATGCACTTTAAAGAGTCAAATCTGGAAAGTGTGATATGTTTATGACATATGAATTTACAGCTGTATCTATTAAGTTACTATCTTACTGAAAGATGGTAAATGATTCATAATAAGTATGCAGGAAGGGAGAACTTTTTCTAAGTCTGTTACAGAAATTCATGCGCTTATGGTTGAACTGTGTTGTTAAGAGTGTATCTCTGTGTCTATTTGGTGAAGTAATATGTTTGTTGGTGTGTGTGTGTGTTGGTACAATGTATGTAGCAATAGTGTGGTGAACTCTGCTCAATCTTCAAATTGAATTAGTAAAGTGTACAGTGCACTTCCATTATAATGAACATGGCTATAACAAAATTTCAGATACAAGGAAGCAAAATTCAGGGCCCAAAATTTAAGTTTTGATAACTTTATACACTTCATTTGTTCGGATTTGATAAAAGAAATTTGCTGGTCCCAAGGATTTTACTCTAATGGGAGTCACCCGTAGTTACATCAAATTAGATGCCCAGTCTCATCATTCAAATTCTTCTTATTATTTTGTTATGTAATTATTCATTTTCTCTACAATTATCAATCTTTTGAGATATTTTGTTTTAAATTTACTTCCTCATTCATCTGCCACTTCTTATTTATATGTCACTTTTATTCATTTACATATTACTCAATTCCCTGGTTATATGCGTACAATCATCAAGCCCTTCACTTCTGGATCCTCTGTTTTGAACCGAACATCATTTTGTCCTCAATAGCCAAATGTAATTGTAACTTCATTTTGCCTCAGTCTTTTATTTTGCTTGTTAATGGAGAGTAATAGACTTTTCCTGCCCCCAGTCGTGTAAAAGTCGGAATGTCTGGATGCGAGTGATTGGGGTGACTTATTTGTTGTTGTTGTTGTTGTTGTTGTTGTTGTTGTTGTTGTTGTTGTTGTTGTTGTTGTTGTTGTTGTTGGCTTGTTGGTGTTTTCTTGCTTTCGCCCATGAAATGCAGGCCTGCTTTCAAGTGTTGTGAGAGCCACAGTATAATCTTGGTTGTTGTTCTTTCTCCTGTGGGAATAGGGGCAGATCCAGGAATTCTGTATAGGGGAGTGCACAAAAATATTTCTGGTGCCACCTATGCAGCAGTGCAATTTTTCTGGTTCCATTTAGAATGAAAAATTAAAGTGCCCCTTTCATTTTTTCTTTTTATTTCTTTATTTTCAAAAATATTAAAGAGGATGCTAACCCAATGCCCCCCCCCCCCCTGGATCTGCCACTGGTTTAAAAAATAGCAAAAACAAACAAAAAAACAAACAAACAAACAAACAAAAAACCAAACAAACAAACAGGTGAAAACAAGCAAGCAAACAAAACAAGCAAAATGAAATTCTGATTGTACGATTTATCGTCCAGAACAGCATTCAAGAATTTTCAAGCATAATCTTGCTTTATTAATTGACGAGCAATGTGGAAATAAGGAGGAAAAACTCGAATCTGGTTACAAAAGTGCCAGGTTGCGCGCGTGGTTCTTACGTGGGGATCGAACCCCCCACACAGCGTCCGAAGCCATCCAATTGGCGAATAGATCAAAGGCAAAGCGAAGTAACCACAATGTCGAGCTGGCACGACAGAGGGCGCACAAATTGCTATTTATACAGCGAGTAGGAGTACACTACACTCGTGCTTGTCTTGTACTTTGACCAAGAATGTGGGAGACCCACCCACACTTCCCTAAGCTGCGACCATTCAGTTGTAAAGATGCGCATGATTCATGCTCAGACCATGTACCATGTATGCAACATGAAGATAGGTACTACCCCCACCCCCACCCCCCACCCCACTCCCGATTTCATGACCTTAAATGTAGTGGGCCGAATGTTTTGCAGTAATATAAAAACCAACATGATATGACAAAAATATTGAGTAATTTAAAAAAAATCCCGTGTTTTCATTTTATTCCACTTCATTTCATTGACATTTCCATCTTTGTTTAAAAAAAAAGATAAGTTAAAAAAGAGAGAATGACCTGACCTGTCTCTGTAAAGAAATACAATTGGTTTATAAACTGCTCATCTTTTTTCTTTCTTTCTTTTTTAAATTTAGGGTCTTACATCAAGTCCCTTAATTAATTATTTTTTCCTTATCATCTTATCTCAATAACTGTGAAATAAAAACAAAAAATGCGTTGTAATTTATTACGATAAACTCACCAAATAACATAAGAGATGAGTTTCAGTGAATTGGATTGCACTTCATTCAACATTAAAGCAGCCCAATCACATCATCAGTTTGCGGCAAAATGCATATAAATTAGGGCTTTCTTGCAAGTACTCTTTCAACCATTGTTATCTTTAACATTCTTTCAAAACGGGTCTGCGTGTCAGTTTATTGCTAGTGCAAAAGACTTGTAATTGTCATGGGGGGCGTAGAACTGAATAAAGGTTTTTTTTTGTATACATTCCTTTACATTGATCAGATATATTCTTTGATTTTATGTAGAAACTACTATAAATTTCACTTCAATTTAGTTTCATATTTCCCACTGAAAAGTACATCAAATAAAACGAAACAGAATGAGGCATAACATCTCCAGCTACGATGAACGTAGAATAATATCCTTACTACAAACATAACACATGGAGGTCAATTTATGAAAATTTGAATCTGAGTAAAAATGCTGGAGAAATGCAAATGAAATAATACAAAAATTTACTTAAAAGTAATCTTGTTTTAGGTCCCGGTATAGAAACCAAGGGCAAAGATTTAGGTAAGGAACACGGGTTCAACTTAGGACCAAACCAGAGAAAAGAGATAGATGAGAAAAAGAAAAGACAAAAATACTTGGAGGTAAAACAAGATACTGATTATAAGAACAAAATTATTAATAACCAACCTCTCTTCCGGCATATTTTCTCAAGAATCTTTTTGACCACAGTGAGTGTCCGGTGAAAACGGAACCCCAAGAAAAATTTTCCATTTCACAATAGTAACAAATTTTCAAGAGAAACCTGTTGAATTTTTAACGATCCATGATGATTTATGATTAGAGAGTTTTAGAAAAGTTTTGTTCATGATCACAATTCGTTTCAGGCGTAAAATAGCTCGTCGTCATGGCAACGAAAGTGCCAGGTTGCGCGCATGGTCCTTACGTGGGTTCGATCCCCACATAGTGTGCGAAATACTATAAGCGAAGTAACCACATAGATGAGCTGGCACACCTCTGTGAGCGATTTTTAGGGTTTTATAGATAGAATTAATCTGCCTCTTGAAGGAATTACTGTAAATTCATTAGCGTTTGAAATTCGTTCCTTGAATGTTTATTCAAGTTAAAAGGTACATGAGTATTGAATACATTAATATAAGAACAGCAAAAGTCCAAATCATTCGCTATCATCTTTGAAGACCGCTAGTGGAGATTGTTCAGATGTATATTTCACATTTCCATTTGTATGCACAACGCTCCTATGAATGGCCGCGGAACGTTTTTATTTTTTTTTTTTTGGACTTATTATTATTTTCTTTATTATTATTATTATTATTATTATTATTATTATTATTATTATTATTATTATTATTATCATTATTATTATTATTATTATTATTATTATTATTATTATTATTATCATCATCATCACCATTATCATTATCATTATCATTGTTATCATTATCAATATTATCATAATTTAGGGGTGGAACTGACCTCGGAGAGTCAGGGATTTTTTTTTTTAATGTTCCCATTTTTCTCCTTTTTATTTATTTATTTTTTTTGGGGGGGGGGGGGCGCTGCAGCTATTAAGAAATCCGACAAAACTCAGGTTGTCATGATACCATATATATACATATATAACATCTGGCTTCATCACACATGAGGACTGGTCGGGGTTGCAGTTTCTAAGGCAAGCAGGAAATTCAATTAAGGTGATGTAAAGAAAAGGAATGGAAAGATGGGGATGCGGCGGAGGAGGAGAAAACGGAAAGATGCAGGAAGAAAGAAATTCAAAACTGCTTTGACTTTGGACACGTATACGGTCATAAAGGCTTAATTAGCATATCTAAAATTGTTATCTTGGTAAAAGTTGAAATGTAAATGAAGAAATTTAGGCCCATAAATTATCAGGCACTGCATGGATATGCGGTGATAACGACAGAATGACAAATACAACGATGATGACTGATATTACTACTATACTACAACTATACTACTGCTACTACTACTTCTATACTGCTGATTAGATTATGATAATGATATCATTGATCATAATGATAATGATAACAGCAATGATAATAATAATGATAATAATAATAGTAATAATAGTAGTAGTAGTGATAATAATAATAATAATAATAATAATAATAATAATAGGCCCCTAATGATGATAATCATCATCATCATCATAATTATATGTGTCAGATTAGATGCCTTTTAGGCCTACTAACAAGTATCAAAACAAACATAATTTATAATAGTGTGCAATGTCTAGCTTTCAGGCGCCTGTAATAATGCAGCATTAATGCAACAAAAAGCAATTAGATGCTCCTGCTTTCAGTACAATAGATTGCCCGCATTGGATGGAAAGGCATAACGCCGGTTATATTGAAAATAAAGAAAGCAGAAAAACAAAATGATATCTGGGGAATTAAATTTTGTCAACAGCAATTTTACTAGAATTGCCTTTGTACTTATTGTACTTATCGAAGCGCGACATGATTGAGAATGCACGACTGCGGGTGATATAATAATGGCCACCTTGTAATCTGCGAATATCAATTTTTGCTGACGAGATTTCGTCTGACCCGTCTGAATGTGTGATGGGACTGAGGACATGCAGTGACTTCTCGCCCGACATACAGCTGCCTACTATGATAAATATAGTCGGCGATTTTGGTCATGCAGCGGCCTGTAGCGTATACCCGAACTCTATGCCGACGCCTTGGGATCTGTCTTCGCGTGGCAAAAGTGCCAGATTGCGTTCGTGGTTTCTAATGGGGCTCGATCCCCACGGTATGTTCCATAATTCACCGCTGGTGGTAAATACAAAATCAGGCGAAGTAACCACTTTATCGAGCTGACACCGACAGTGAACGTGAAAGTGAACTTATAAACCTATGGCGTATTGCGCAATCCGACGCACTTCCGGGTACGTGCGTCATCCCTAGTCTAAATTCCATTCACTCTGTTATTTTAGTCTACCGTATATCTCTCTCTATGATAGCGCATACAATTCGATATGCGGTGTATTCCGCTTTCATGTCGAAAGTATAATGAACTGAATTTCAGACTGCACTTTGCTTACATCTACGTACACACACACATGTATGTAATTCTATTATAAACGTGTAAGATATCGCATACGAAGAGTTATACAACGTACGTATATCGCAAAACGTTAAGTTCTGCATCCCTCATACATGTATTTATTTTGCGAAACGTAAAAATAGGATAATTCTCAACATAGAATGTTCCTCGTTACGTAAAATAAAGCATCACTGGAAAGCTTTTATTTGGCTTCACTTAGTCTATTGTGATGATGGAGTTACTTTAAAATGTTTAAAATGACACTTAAAGGTCCCTGTTTCGCGATCAAACTTATAGATATAATACGTGTAGGCCTATACTTATATGATATCTTATATACATAAAATACACTGTTTATCATATAATATATATATATATATATATATATATATATATATATATATATATATATATGTGTGTGTGTGTGTGTGTGTGTGTGTGTGTGTGTGTGTGTTTGTGTGTGTTATATTATTTGTAGGTAATATTTCGTGATGAAAAAATGATGACAAAGGATGTCGCAGGAGGCCAGATTTATTGAAACTTTTTTTTGATGTCTTCATCATTACTATATAGTCATGCTAGGGACTGTCTACTTAATCAGATGGAACATAAAATGAAATAATAGCTAGGTATTATGGAATAATTGGAATGAATTACAATGAAAGTAATTATAGCATAATACTATGTAGGCCTATACAGAATACTGTGTTAAACAAATTTGTTGAACTCTCTAAAAAAAATCGAGTGAAAATATTCACTCCTAAAAGAGTGAATACAAAAAAAGAGTAAATTTGGAGTGAAATTGGAGTTCGTTTTAGAGTGACCCTCAAGGATCACTCCAAAATCTTCGAGTGATCCCTGAGGTCACTTCAAAATGAGTGAAAATGAACATTTTCACTCAAAATTCACTCCAATTTCACTCCAATTTCACTCTTTTTTGTATTCACTCTTTTAGGAGTGAATATTTTCACTCGATTTTTTTAGAGAGAATATTAAGCATCATATGAAACGGTTATGGAAGACACACAAGTCAACGGGGTATGAATATGCATTGGTAGTGGCATGAAAAATAAACACGACATACAGTGGAAGAATAACAAGCAGCCCGCCCTAAATGAATAAACATAATACCTGTAATGATTATATCAAGGAGCTTATAGCAATGAAGCTCCGTGGTAAGTAAATAACGATAAAAATGTGCAGAACAAGCTTATAGGCCTATTGTCCTGTTGCTGCAGTCAGCCTATACATTATACTCACTCAAATCTATATCTGCATTACATCATTATACCCGTTGTCTGCATGACCTACAACAGTCTTATGACCTCACATTAGACCACTTCCAGGTTTCATGAGCTAACAAGCAAAAAAAAAAAAAAAAAAAAAAGGGTCCTCAGCTCATCTCTCCCCTTCCACTTCCGGGTTTCTTCAGCTGACAAGCAAAAGAAAAAAATGTTTTCTTCAGCTCATCTTTCTCCTTCAAAAAAAAAGTGTGTGTGTGTGTGTTGGGGGGGGGGGGGCCTAAGTGATGACACCTTATGTATTCATTTGTATGGTGCACATAAAAAGTGTGTCTGTGTGGGGGGGGGGGGGTGAGCCCCACCCCCCCCCCCCACCCCCGTTCCGCCGGCCATGCATAATATGATATACATTGTGTAGGCCTTATACATGCTGGCTACTTCTTTCTGAATATCAGTGTCATTCTTAGTGCACTTTCCACAATGAACATTGAAGTTTTGGGGCCTCTGTGAGATTAGTTTGATTTAACCTTTTGGGTACAAAGCACATGCTGATCAAGTGCTCCTGGCAGTCATGAGTGCAGTGTCTCTTGTGACGGCATCCGTTGTCTTTTTGTAGTGGAGTGAGAGACCGAAGAGTGAGACCCATTTATATCACTCGGGGGGGGGGGGGGGGGGGGGGGGTAACACCGGGTGCGCACCCCTTTAATTTTTCTGAAAATAAAAGATTAAACAAAGGGACTGTACAGTATACTGGTTGAGGTGGGGATTCAGGTTTCCAACATTCCTAAGTGAGATAATGAGAAATCTCTTATGAAATTTACACTATGAAAAAGCATGTATATTTATAATTTTAAGAAGGATTCAACGTTTATTTAATGAAAATTGGTTTTCAAATGGCTGAGATATCCATAAAAGTGATGATAATAAAAGGCGACAGGCCACGCCTTCTATTAGGATCTCTTTTTTCACCTTGTTTTTGGATATCTCAGCCATTTCAAAACCAATTTTTATCAAATAAACTTTTGATATACCCCTTAGAATTGCATGCTCTTTGACACTCTCATGTGGGTATGTGGTTTCTGAATATCTCGCAAAACGTTAAAAGCTAAATCCTCACCTCAACCAGAGCTGTACACATCCTTTAATATGAAAAGAAAAAAAAAAATGAAAAGGGAAGTGCACCCTCTTTAATTTTCGATTGTACGGTGGTCAGAAAATTATTTTTTATGCCCCCCCCCCCCCACAAACGGAATTCCTGGATTTGCTCCTGATAAGGCCTGATAGGCCTACATTTCAATTATATATCGAACTACCGGTATCCATTTCTAATTCATGTTCAGATTATAATACCAGGTGCTAACGGGTGGCTTTGTTTTAGTACACCTTAGTGCTCTCAAACAGTATATGGGAATATAGGCCTAATGTTGTCCATTGGATGGGATATTCAATAAAATCAGACAAACAGAATGCTAGAATGTTTCATCAAATCAGATTGAGGACATATGAAAAATTTAGCCTTTTTCAGCCTTTTTACTACTTTAAAAATGATCGGACCACATATCGAACCACAATAATAAGTAATGGCAAAACTTCCCATTTTCTGGACCATGGCAACGTCAACATAATTACTCATTTCAGACTGATCTTTCCCTCGCTAACAGTACATGGCAATTTTGAGTAGGTTGTTCTAGCTTCTTATAATAACTTTTTTGACATGAGAGTCTTTAAATCGTGACGTGTGGATTTGCTCCAACTCGTAAAAGCCGAAATTAAACGGTAACGTGTAGAGCAAAAGAAAACCTATTTCCCCAGGTGAGGTTCGAACTCACAACCTCCGCATGCCTACAGTGTAGCCAGACGGCGCTGGGTACTGTCTATAAGTACAGCGCGCTAACCTATTGCGCCACTGGGGACGGTTGGCGGGAAAGGGTACCAAAATGACATGATTCTAATAAGATTTTGTGGCATGCTCATGTTGTATCACGTGCCGTCAATCCTTGTCACCTATCAATATTTCATATATTGGTACTATCTTTTTGCCAAGAAGACCTATTGCATTCATATCTATGCAAACTGGAAAGATAATTGAAAGTTTTTTCCTGTTTTTGTACGAGCGTCTAAAATTGGCAACAATGACGATATTATCAAAACCAGCTTTCAATATCACATTCATAAGAATAAATTGTAAAAAAATATATAATTACAAACTTTTTAAAAAATTTATTTGAACTTTTTTATTTAAAACAAGATACGTATACTAAAATTTGTTTGAATTTTGACAAATCATTTATTTTTTGTTACCTATTACTTGATGAACGATCCTCCCATTATAAGAATGGGGATATTATCTTCAGACAGTGTGTTCTACTAAAAATGTTGAATTCAACTTCTGTGGTATAAAATCAATCTACTATTTCGCATAAAACCAACCATACAGGATATTTGTGACTACATTTTTGGTTAAAATTCGAGAAAATGAGCTCAACATATCTACTTTACACGGTAACAACTTGTCCATCTACCTATTGCAGAATCGATTAAGCCTTGTCATATGTTCATAGGTCACTGCACTGTCGGCCGGCTGGCTGGATGGCTGATGTTTACGTGTACGCTCCTTGGTTGGCGAAGAAAAACGAGCTGAAGAATTGTAGTTTTTAATGATAAAGTGGGTTGTTTTCACGTAACGATGCCTTAGAACGTCTTGTGGATCAAAGATGAGCTGGTTTAATCAGGCAAGTTTGTCTTCATTTGCTAAGACGGCTCTTTCGACGGCACAAAAATCAATTGACAAAGTTTTGGATATAAGGGAGGACGAGGAGGACACCAGTCCTTCGAGTAGCGGCAGCTCCGGCAGCAGACCACCGAGAAGTTCGGGGTCTACGCGTTGTGAGTGACCAAAGTTCGACTCGCGCAACAGAAGATGTTGATGCAAGCAATTTTGGGAAAGGTAAATTTAATGCTATTCCCCCACTTTCTTCCCCTAGCTACTAATACGAGAGACCTTAATCTAGAAAATTCTATCTGAAGGGGAGCTTAAATTAATTCACATTTGTCAGCCCATTTCATTTGTTGACCAGGCTAGGCAGACGCAAACTGGCAGAAAAGTTAGCTTTTTAAAGTTTTGGCAGTTTTGCTGTGAGTGTGACTGAGTTGGCAAACTTGGTCTCTAGCCTACACTCTACATGTATGTGTTAGCTAGCAAGGCTAGCCCCACAGCCAAAGAAGCATCTCCAGGATTGATTGTTTTGGAAGTAAAGTGTTACTCTGAGGCTGCCTACTAGACATTGCTAGACATTGTATGAAATAGTTCAAACTTCCTCAAAGAGTAAAATTTTGGAACATTGTGTAGAGGGGTTAATTTTCCTAACAATTAGTAACGTGATGGCCAGGCAGTAACGCCATAACCAAACGGTAAATTATAGTATAGCTTCATGTACAAGCTGCTGCAAGGGATTACATCAAGGTATCAAGTACGGTACCCTCCCCAATCAAAGCTTGCGAGTGACTCATCCTGCTTTTGTTCTGAAGTGGGACTAAGCACACCTGACTCTCTTAAGCTGTCTTATCAATGAATGAAAGTGCCCCTGCTGCAAATAGGCACCCAGTCATAAACAGAGAAAATTACTCTAAAAGTATTACTAGTACATTCGTCACGACATCAGTATTTTCTGGCGATCTTAAACATAGCACTCTCTTTCACAGAAATAAAGTAAAGCCGTGAACTTGGGGTACAGTGTGCAGCCTACAACCAAATTTTATCATGTCCACAGCGAATCACCCAAGTAGCCAGTCATTGCATATGTATGCCAATATTAAAGGACAAGTTCACCTTCATAAACATAAGGATTGAGAGAATGCAACAATATTAGTAGAACACATCAGTGAAAGTTTGAGGAAAATTGGACAATCGATGCAAAAGTTATGAATTTTTCAAATTTTTGTGTTGGAACCGCTGGATGAGGAGACTACTACAGCTTGTGAGTCATATGCGTACAACAGTATAAAGAAAATGTAAAAGAAAATTTAACATATTTTCACTTTTTTCACATAATAAAAGAGCATTCGATTTGCCTCTTTCTAAAGGCAGGGGGAATAATATTTCCCATAACATTTGTTGGTAACGAGTCAGGGGAACGTGTACTTTTTTCAAAAGATGAAATTTTGTGAAATTCTCTTTATATTTTCCTTGTATTGTTGTACGCATGTGACATCTAAGTTATTCATACACTGCAGTAGTCTTTTCATCCAGCGGTTACTGCACAAAAACTTCAAAAATTCATAACTTTTGAACGGATTGTCTGATTTTCCTCAAACTTTCAATGATGTATTCTACTAATATTACTACATTATCTCAATCCTTATGTTTATGAAGGTGAGCTTGTCCTTTAAGCAACTTGATCACATGAATCAATTAGTCTTATGACAATGCTACATAATTAATATTGTACCTTCTGCAATCAAATGACAACCCGTTTTGTGTTTGCCATCAATACTAATTACCGCTCTGTTGTTTCTGTGCCAATTTATCATATTTCACAGAGAGCCTGTGCTGTTTTTATGTTATATAATTTACCCATTCAGTTTTTTCAGCTGAATACTAATACTTATAGTAAAATGTTATTTGATCAATTGAATGTTACTCAGTTTATAAATGATGGTTATACAAATGTATGTTGAATTATCTGAGAATTTTCAGCATTCTTTCTCCAGTTGATATTCAATGTTTTCTTGAAAGAGATACACATTATACATGTGTACATAGAAAGTGCTTGTCTACTTGTGACATACCGGTACTGTAATGTAAGTTTCTAGTCACAGATCAAACTGAAAACACTGATAGAATGATGCCACTGGAACTCTTCTATTTGATTTCTGCTTGTATCTCACAGGAAATCTAAGATCCAGTAGCCATGTTTCCTTGGATGATGGGGACAGCTTCTTCAGTGAATTTCTTGCCCAGGGTAGTGATCCTGTAAGGACTGCCAAGCCCAAAAGGACTCCAGCCAAGCAGACACCGGCACCAGAGAAAGTCGACGAAGCAGCCAGAGAGGCTGCTACGGAAAAGGCGGGGAAGCAACTGGCAGGCGGAAAGACCTCGAAGGTGAAGAGCAAACCTGTACAAGATGACAGTGATGACTCAGATGAAAGAGGGAAAGAAAGACGGGCTGTTAGGTTTGCCAAGAAGCCTCACCCTGGACAGAAAAAATCTGAAGCTAAGGAATCCAAGAGTGAAACCATTTTAACTCCCCTCCATGTCGATGTGGGTTCATCTCACTCACAGAGTGTGTTGCCAAGGCAGGGAGCCTGTCCCAAGAGCAGTGATGAAGCCACGGGATTGTCTCTTGACAGAGTGGAGGTACAGAAACATGAAGAACAGACGTCAAAAGTGGAGGCAAGTACAATAGATGCAGATATAGTCCGCTCAACCGACAGTTTTCTGCTGGTGAAGTCCGGCGATGTGAAAGAGTTTGGAGAGGAAGGGGAAAGCTGTGGCAATGAAGTTCACAGTCAGAGTATGGAGAGTAGTAACTCCACGAGCACTGGGACTGTGGAGGCTGACGAGAAATTGGAGGCAGCGGATGCAGGTCTTCCTCTGTGTAGAAAAAGCAGTGACGTAGAAGTCAAATCGGAATCTGAGAACACCGATGAACAGACCTCGGTCAAAAGCGACAGTGACTTTGTTGTGATTAATGAGCATACAGCCAGTGAGCAGTCATCCGTCTATCTGTACGATACGCGTGAATCCCCCGAAAATGAGTCTCCCAAGCATTACTCGTCGTCCTCCAACGGGAAGCGAAGCCCAACCGACAGCGACTTCAGCATAATTTCGGAGGGGCGATTCAACGACATGCCCGATTCCATACACTCAGCAGCGCAGGCGCAAGACGTGGGTAACTTGGTGGAGCAGGCCTCCATTGCTCTCATGCAACGGGCCTCGCCTTCCTACTCGGCCGACGTCGAGTCCGAGGACCAGGATGACAAGACCACGCCATCCTCGAGCACCGACGAGCGACCTCGGTCCGGTTCGGAGGAGAGTAGTACTGTCAGGGACGATCATAACTCGACGCCCACACCGAATGAGGAAGGACAGCAGAAATCTGGTACGGATGCTGGACAGGTGGAGGTTACACCAAGACTCCCTCCTGATGAAGAAGATGGTGAGTTTTGCTTCTGCTGTTGCTATTATCATCCCTACGATACAGAAATACTATTCACTCTCATGCAGTTTCTTTCATTTTCCCCACAAAACGAAATTACAATTTACAATGCAGAAATATCTTTCCAGTAAATGTCTGATTTTGTTTTTGCTTACCGTACATCAGGTTTAGTTGCATGATTTCTTTTTTTATCAAACTGTGTTTATTTTTTCTCCATATTTAGCGTAAATCACATATATTTTAGGGTCTTTATTTTGCAATTTAGATGATATCTCTGATTTAATGCCATCAAGTTCTGGTGTGTGGGTCAAAGTGGGTCAAACTGGTCTGATGAGTTGAATTTGCTCATCATATTTAGAAGATGCAGTATGGTGGCCAACATGCTATAAGTCTCCCTTGTACTACACGTATATGACAGTATATGACCATTAATAGTATAAGAAAGAAGGAGTGGCAGTATTTACATTTGTACATTGTTTGGTAAAAGCGTATAATTGATAAACACTGCTCGTGTTGAATTGATCAAATACATATAGTCGCTGAGGCAACAAGACCTCGTATCTACAAAATGTCAAATGTTTAGGAGAGCAAAAAAGCGTGGCAGCCAAAGCACTGTATGAAATAGGAGAACCTTTCTTTTGACATACCATGGTGGCTTTATTTTTTGGGTAAGACAGCTAGGCTTTGGACAGGACATCACTTAAAGTCGGACGATCGTCACCCCTAATGGTACGTTACTTCGCAAACTCCCAAACGACCAAAGTTAGTGCATGCAATTGCGCAATGCCAGACTCGGTGCTATATCCATAAATGTGTGGGACAATGCTGCCACTGAGGCACGTGTGTGTGTGTGTGCGTGTGTGTGTACGCATCATATACAAACATTGTGACCGCGAGCTGCGGTGATTGGAGGAGAGAGGCCAGAAGACGCGTGGCTCTTTTGGCCTCTCTTCATGCGCATGCGCACTGAGAGTGTGCGTCCATTCGGAAGCTCTCGTGGCTCGGACAGCCATTTTGGGTCAGGAGATTTCTAGTCTAAGTGTTGTTCGCTGACCCATTGAGCCAGCGCTATTCTCATTCGGTGTCACTACATTTGATACAGAATGGGGGAGGCAGCGTGTTGCGTTCGTCTCCGTGCCGCACAACCATACGATTGTAAGGCTTTAGCCGATTATCTGACCATTAATCCAAAAAAGTAATTTTCACCAAAATTTCAGATACGAGGTCTTGTCGCCCCAGCAACGATATGTAACTGATTTCTTCAAGATTAGTTTTTTATACACACACAGTCAACATGAGCTTTGCCATTCAACGTGAGCATGTCTTCAAGTTATAGACAATTCTTGCGTTGCGACAGCATCAAGCCATGTTCTGTAAATTAATGAACTTTTCATTGTAACCTCTGCTGCCACTTTGGAAAAAAACCTGTAGAAAACAAACAGTAGATTGCTTTCATTTGGACTGAATGGCCTCTTTGCTTTATTGACTGTAGGAAGTTATGTGCAAGTACTGTAAGATGTAAAAAGTATGTTGGTCTATTTACTGTATACGCTATAATTTTCGCGTACATAAATTTTTGCGAATTGCCGCTGTCACACATTTTCGCGAGTGGTTAAATTCGCGATTGGGGGACCAGAGAAAATATGAAGTGGCAAAGAAAGTGTGAATTTTCAACTTACTAGCAAATAAGAATGATACTAGTTATACACTGCATGAAAAAACTTACCAAGCTCTGCGAACTAGTAAGTTAGAATTCAACATTTTTGAAGTGGTTAAGTCCATCACGCTAGATTTCTGACGAGTGGTCCCCTTGCGATAATGGATTGGCTCTCTACAGTATTCGTAAGTAGACGTGGACGTGCGTAAACGTAAACAAGCTGAGCCAGTATGGTCTGTTCGGTAAGCCGTGACATGGTATACTAGTACTGAAATGTTCATATCATCAAGGCAAGGGATTCATTTTGGAAGGTAATATTTTCGCGTGTTGTTAATTTCGCGAATAGCTCCCGACTCGCGAAATTCGCGAAAATAAAACCCACGCGAAATATATAGCGTATACAGTATAGCATTCATATGGCACATGGTCATAAAACAAGAACAGTGTACACACACACACACACACAAAACTCTCACAATGTAATTCATCAAAATGATAATGCTAACTTTGTCTCCGTACAACTGCATTTACACCATTTGAGCATGATCTCAAAGGCTTAAAGGAGACCTATAGATGGATGAATTTCATGCATCTGCATTTGAACATCAGATTCTATAAATTCTTTTTAACATGTATATTGGGTACAGAGTTCCAGAATTTGTAGTGATTGGGATTAAGGAATAAGAATATTTTCAAAATTCATAACAAATCACAATAAACAAGGATGATGAAGTAGACGATGATTCGTGCTAGCATACATGAATTCTAGAAAGTTAAGTTGATATAAAGCACATTGTTTTTCATGGAATTGCGCTGCTACATTTTTTGAATCGAGCCTGCTATGTCATCATTTGTGTTCAGTGTAGTATGTTTTAGGTTTTTCATAGTATCTCTAGTCAAGGACCATATTAACTTCCACAGATCTATAGGTCCTTCATGGCAGTGTTGATTTATGTAGTACTATATGATATTAAATGTGTAAATTGTCTGGAATGTCCCTTTGAAGCCCTTTTTTTCCCCTGCTGTTTACATTACCTGTCCCTTTAAAGCACTGTTCTTCAGCAATGACAACAATGTGTAAATTATGAATGTTTATGAGTGCAATGGACTGAATATTTCATTAGGTGAAAGATGAAATGATGATTTTATCTTTCACACAATGAACTATTCTGTCCATTGCACAAATGAAAAACATTTATCATTTGTTTTCAATAATACCTAAACATCAATTCTTGTCATTTGATGTTTTATGAATTTAGAAACAAGGGAGAATAAAATGTGAGATCTGAGATCGAGAGAGTGCTGAGCACTACATGTATATATTGTAGTGCACTGTCCGTCAATATACTTGATGGCATGCATAATGTTGCAAATGCAAGCGTTTTACTTACATTTTGTAGGTAGTGTGCCGGGCTCTCGGTGTGCATGCAAATGGAACAAATCGCATAGATCCCAGATTACATGGTAAATGGAGCCACAAATGCACGAATGATGATGTAACAGTATAAAATGGGACAAATGATCAATATCAAACAACTAATCAGATGACAAGGATCTGTTTAGGTGTTACATCATGTATGAGGGTGGGGTGTCTATTGCAACACCTTCCATGGACTGAATTGTTAGGCTAAGAAATAACAGGGATTTCCAGTAAATATTTTATCTAGACCTGCTGTGTAATCCTTCATGTTTGTGTTGCATGTATTGTCTGTTTGTTGTTGTTTCTTTTTTGCAATGCCAAATTTCTAGGTTTATCATACAAACAGGATTTAAGGAAAAACTGTTGTAAAGCTCTACTGTACTCTCTGACCTACACATAAATTATGAATGCAATCATGAAAAAAACTGACAGACAGACAGACACACATACAGTTGCACAGCTGTGCATTACACGCACATACGCGTATACAGTACATACATTATTAAGTGCAGGGTTCAATACTAGTATTTGTGCAGTTTTTCAAAGAAGAGCAAAAGAAAACCAAAACCAAAACAAACAAACTAATAGAAACTACATACGTGTACCCTACAGATGTTGACTCCGGCAAATGTCAGATGTACAATGTTATTAAGAGCCATATTTTCATTCTTCATATTTTAGATTCATTTTTACACTTGGTGTACCAGTGTGTTACAAATGCCCTCTGCACACTTACATTAAATGTATGTACGCCATTGTTATAGGCTAACCAGTATCTTGAACCCTTGAAAGGTCACTTGTGGCAGACTCAGCACACCTGTGTGCTCCAGTGTAAACTGTTCCGTGACGTCATGCTTAAGAATACAATACAGGAGGTCTGTTGAAACAGGGAGGTGAAACGTCACCTCCCTGGTTGAGGTGTGTATACATGTACTTCATTCATGCCTCAAGATGCTGTCAGATTTTTGGAGCCTAGTGATTAGCTGTTAAGGACAACTCAAATTTAGTGTAGAATGCCAGCTTACAATTACAATGTAAAGTAAGTTGTCCAGGGGTAAAGCATTCCAAAGTAACCTTATGTACATGTACACAATTCCTACTGATGCACTTTATAGACCTGTGCATCATTCATGCACTGTCGTGGTATCCCAGTCACAGCGCAAAGCTGCTGGCTGTAATTATTTTTCTTTAATTTTTTTTTTTTTTTTAAAGAGGTACAATCTTTAAAAGCTAGAAAGTCAAAACAAGTGTGTGTTTTTCCTTTTCAATCAAATTAAAAATGAAATTGAGCCAAAATTTCTAAAAGGGCAAGTCCAAGATAAGGTCCCCTCAGAAGACAGAATTTCATCTTTGCTCAATATTGACATGTTTGGTATCATTTTGAAGCTTATGAGTTGAAGTTTTGATTTCCATGGAGGAAAAAATTATATTACGTAAATTTATGCATATTTCAAGGGCTTCATTTGCATAAATGTGAAACACAGCGTTACGTATGGGACATTTATAAAAATTCATATTAATTCAAAGGAAAGCAAATGATATTTGATTAATATGTGGACATAAGAAGTTCATCAAATAGTTTAACTTGGTATGAAAATTTAGGGATTATGCAAATGATTATGCAAATTAGCTCGTGTCCTATCATGAGATGTCCCATACGTAACAAATTGAGGTAATTTTTTTAGGTTTTTTCTGAAATTGCTAAGGTTATATTAATGCCCTTTTGGAAAGTTCTAATTTATTGTTTAGAGAAATTAAATACCATAGAAAAAAGAAAAAACAGTAAAAGGAATATTTTTTATTAGGCATTGAAATAATGTTACGTATGGGACAAATGCGTTACGTATGGGACATCCTCATACATAATGCATGTGAATGCATGTAGCTAGCTGGGAAGGTCTCTAAGTACACAAATGGTCAATCATCCTGAAGAAAGCATCCCAACATTGTAGCTACTTTTTGAGTTATAGACACTTTGAACAATACATGTACTTGACTGAACAATTTTCAGAAAGGGGGAGGGGAAAATGGCAAAATACACAATGAAAAATCAGCATTAAAGGGATGGTATAGTTTTTTTTGCAGAAATGGGGATTCAGTTTTCAACATTTAATGAGATGATTGGAAACCAATTATACATGTATGAATTACTAAAGAGCATACAATCCTAAGACTAGAGGAATTCAAAGTTTAGTGATGGAGATCCAATTTGAAATGGTTGTGATATAAATATTTAAAAAGAATATAAAGTAAAATGATTTTTTTTTTTATTGCAAGTGATACACAAATTGTCCTTATTCAGGTTTCAATAAAAGCCACGACAAAATTCATGGGTATAAATACTGAGGTGTGACTCGAATCAATGACCTGACTGCTAGACAGACATCATATATCTACTCGATCACTGGGGTTCCACGCAGCAGGTATTGCTTATTTATAAAAATTAATATTTCTTGTGTCAAGTTGTTTTTTATTGAAACGAAATGGCAAACTGCCCTTCATCAATGGAAGTAAACACTTTAAACTATTCAATTTTTCAGTAGTAACTATCCTGATAAAAATAGGGCATACATACTCAGGTTGGTCATAAAAATATAGAATATGATTGAATATGATTATGATGGTAAATATTTGGGGAATATTGTTCCCTTGTCAATCTGGATCAGTATTTGAGTAGTTTCAACTGATTCAATTTCAATAATTATGCAAAAATTTGTTTATGGGTATTTTGCAAAATTACTTTGCAAAACACCCATAAACATGTCTCTCCACACACTAAACGAATGGGGGACAAAGGGCATGCATACTCAGGTTGGTCATAAAAATATAAAAATATGATTGAATATGATTAGGATGGTGAATATTTGGGGAATATTGTTTCCTTGACAATCTGGATCAGTATTTGAGTAGTTTCAACTGATTTTACTTCAATAATTATGCAAAATACCCATAAACATGGTTCTTCACACACTAAATGAATGGGGGACAAACTGTCCCATACGTAACTGTCCCATACGTAACACGTCATGTCTGTCTTTAATTAGAACCTGTAATTAGAGCTTTTTGCCTAATGACACGAAACTTACCTGTGATAATCTTGAGTGTTGTGACTTTCATCACAGCGAGTTACAAGTTGTAGATTGAAATACTTTCAGAGAGTTTTGAGGTTGAAAAAAATGTTCAAAAAAACAAAATTTTTCTGGTCCCATACGTAACGGCACATATTTTCTCTTCTAGAATATAATTGTGAAGGTCATTTTTCTCCATTTTTTGCATGATTATACTTCTCCTAGATATCAATCACCATGATAAAGTTTAATATGATCAAAAGCCATTAACACTATTTTTCAGGTCATAAAAGTCTCTGAATGTCCCATACGTAACGCGCGTGTTATCTTGGACTTGCCCAAAAGAATGCCAAGTCCACTGCTAGAATGTGTACAAGATGTACGTAAACATGACCAGCACCTCAAACCTTACAGTCAAACCAAAATTGTCACTCTCACAGTGCCATCAAGGTTATGATAAAAGCCATGAGCACTGTCATGACGTGTGACATGACCCATGTTCATCTCTGGAAGTGGTTCATTCTCACTGACATGGTTGATAGCAATGCCATGTCTCTGATAGTGCCATTATTTTATTGGTTTTAGTGTGGGTCATCACGTTACCCATATAAAAGAAGAGATCATTAAAGGAAGAAAAATGCTTGTAAAGGCGATTTTGGCAGTATACAGTAGGCTCTATGACATTTGCGCAGATTGTGACAATGGCTCCCGTGAAATATCTGCACGCTTATAGTCAACCATAAATTCTACCTACGTATAATCCTAATTCTCACGTCAAACTAAACCTAAAACCTTATCACAACTCTCACCCTGACCCGACATAAGTCCTTTTAGAAAATGAGACCTGGGCCCTGTTTTATGAAGAGTTATAATTGATTATAAATATAGTTAGTTGATTTCTATCATAAAGTCTATGGCAGCATGTGTGGTAAGGGAATTTACACTCGCTTAAATATCTTTTGATAAAACGGGGCCCAGAGCAGTTGTCACAGTAGCAAATGTCACTAGCAGTATACACCTATAGGTCTTATAACCGTCACAGTTTTCTACCTCTTATTATTTTTTAAACATACACTGTATTTTCCTCGCAATGGAGTATTAAGCCAGTTATATAAGTCCGTTTTAAGTCTTAGCATCTGGCAAATTCATCCGATCTGCCAAAAATCAAAAAATATATTTTCTCAACACTATATACCGGCTTTTGTGGGGACGCATCACATGTGAATGGTGCCAGTATCATGACTGATTGTTAGCAGTCAGTACTTTGTGCTGGTGGCAGCACTCACAATGAATAATATACTGGGGAAACGTTTCCAACATTACTATGTAGAGCTATTAACAGCTGTAGTCTTATACAGCTATAGTCACAACTGCATTATAATCAGGATGATTAAATGGATGCTTCTGTTAAAAGAAGAGTATTAAAAAAAAATGTTTGAGACCTCTTCAAATATTTGCTCAAGCATTCATGTCGAAGCAAAGTAAACATGTCTGATGTGTGCACTGTACACTGAAATGTGTAAGAGGCACTTCCCGTATTATAAAAAAAAAATGAAAAAAAAAATTGTAGACAGTACAATAACAGTTATGGCTGATTGAAGCCATAGAGTATGTTTGTACATCAGTACTAATAGAATGCCTTCTGCTGTCGAAAAGACAGTTGTACGCAGGCAATAATACTATGCAAACTGAACATTGTGTAATATTTTGACAAGAAATAACATGACCTTCGTCAAAGTGTGCCCCCTGTATTAAACTGCATTCCCTGAAATGAACTGAGGTGCTAGCAGGAGCTGCAGCACATACTTTAATGCAAGATATTTTAGCGGCATGAAATTTTTGTGAACTGGAGGCGACAGCTTTTTCACGACATCAGATTTTCACAAATTGTCTCTGGTATTCAGTGCATTGATGAGTTGTAGACAAGAACTTTTGTGTGCATTTTAATTCAACGAATCTAGGCTCTCGCGAAATGCGCGAAAATTAAAATGCACGCAAACCTTCATTCGTTTTACAGCAACCTGCTATGGACTGCAAATGGTATTGATAAAGATGTGATGGCCCCCTGCTGTAGCATGAGGGCATGAGCATGAGAGCTCACATGCAGGGGTCAACGAAGTTTTAGAGCCCAATGCTAAGTTTTTATGGCGCGTTTCTATTATGGGTCATAACTTTTGATCCATAACTCCATTTGTGACCAAACTTGGATGGTAGATGTCCCTTGGGAGTGGATGATCACCACAAGGTCAAAGGTCACAAGCATGGGTCAACGAACTTTTAGAGCCCAGTGTTAAGTTTTTATGGCGCGTTTCTATTATGGGTCATAACTTTTGATCCATAGGTCCGTTTGTGACCAAACTTGTATGGTAGATGTCCCTTGGGGAGTGGATGATCATTACAAGGTCAAAGGTCACAAGCATGGGTCAACAAACTTTTAGAGCCCAATGTTAAGGTTTTATGGCGCGTTTCTATTATGGGTCATAACTATTGATCCATAGGTCCGTTTGTGACCAAACTTGGATGGTAGATGTCCCTTGGGGAGTGGGTGATCACAAGGTCAAAGGTCACAAGCAGGGGTCAACAAACTTTTAGAGCCCAATGTTAAGTTTTTATGGCGCGTTTCTATTATGGGTCATAACTTTTGATCCATAGGTCCGTTTGTGACCAAACTTGGATGGTAGATGTCCCTTGGTGAGTGAATGGTCACCACAAGGTCAAAGGTCACAGGCAGGGGTCAACAAACTTTAAGGGCCCAATGTTGAATTTTCATGGCACGTTTCTTGTTTGCCATAAATTTTTACCCTTTTATATCACTTTTTATCTGTTATATCTCTTTTTTTATCTGTTATGTCTCTTTTTTTTAATCTGTTACAAGTTGTATATCCCATTCACGTACAATTTCTTGTACGCGAATGGGCGAGACACATTATGGCACTTGTCTTGTGATTGAAATGAGACAACTTTGTGGACTGAAACCCTTCTAGGCAAGTGTAGAGCTCACAAATCAAAGATTTAAGTGTATGAAACCCTCACGCTGTCCTTAGAAACAAGGGAACAGACTTGGCCTAAGTTGTCCTAAAACAAACATTTTATTTTTGTTTCCTTTCTCTTTTCTTTTTTTGCCACACTGTGAACTCTCTACAATTGTACTGTACCAAGCTAGCAATATGAAGGAAATAGTTGAAGAATTTCATTATTTGCACAATTTGTAGAAGTTGCCCTTTGTATTTTGGGTCAAATCTGCAGTCAGAAATGAACTAGAAAATAGTTGTATTCAGACTGCACCACAACATGTTAAATCTAGAAGTGTTTTTAATACTGACATGAAATTTCAAAAGAAATTTGGAATGTTTATGATTTCAAGATAGGTCTTTGAGATGATTAAAGGCAGTATGGGCCAATGATACATATCCATGGTGCTACAACCTTTTTTGGGAAAGATGGAAATTGGACAGTTTTATGTACATAGTAAGTGTTGTAGTACAGTGTATCTTTTTTTAAAGCTTTATAATATAGTCCTTTGACCACCCTCCCCATCTCCTCCACTACTCACACACACACACATGCACACACACAAACAAACACATGATGCACACAAAAATAGCATTGTGGATCCATACCCACACATGAAATTTGAACAGTTTTCAAAAACAGATTTTTGCAATGTGGTGCAAAAACCAATTTAATTTCTGTGCGATGCAGTCATCACATCATCTTGATATTAAAAAAAAAAAAAAAAAAAAAACCTCTTGCAAAATTTGCCTCATGCAGGGTACATGAGTGGCACGCAAAAAACAAACAAACAAACAAACAAACAAACAAACAAACAAACAAAAAGAAAAACAGCTCAGGGTTTTTTTTTTAATCCCATGATGCAACCTGCCGCACTAGGTCCTAGCACTGATCATGTAGGCCTACAGATCGGTCGATCTGAGGCGGAAGTACCCAGGATCACTCCTCCGGTCTTTGTCTAGGTACAGCATGTGCAGCTTGAAGATTTAAAGAAAAATTTCACTCCAAAATTTTATCAAATTCATAAGAAAGAGAAAAAAAAATCCCTGCAGAACAATGCACAAATGATCAAAATCGGATAAGGAAGTTATGACATTTTGAAATTGCAGCATTTTTGTGGGAAACACTGTCAACCAGAGTTTCTTATTCATTTCATATACAGAAATGACCAGCCCCCCCCCCCTCATATTTCAGCTGTAGCAATATAAAACTTGCCTTAAAACCACCCAAGATAAAAAAGAACAAATGTTAACTCTAGTATCATTTTAGTATGGAGATATATACTTTTACCTCTATCAGCAAAAAACAAACAATTTTTCAGAATTTCATATTTAACATGCATGGAAAATTGTGAGAGCAGGACATCATCAACTCACTCATTTGAATATTCATAGGTACTGACGGTCAAGAACTGTTTTCCAAAGAAATGTGACATTTCAAAATGTCATATAGATTCCTTATTTCTTATCCATTGTTTGTCATTTTTGTATCGTTCTGAAGGGAGTATTTTTCTCTTTCTTTCGAAGTTTATTTATTTTTTGGGTGGACTTCCTCAAAGTGTTTGCTTGCATCTGAATGAGTCTTTTTTTTTTTTTTTGAGGGGGGCCATGCATTTTGATAACAGCGGCAAATAAAATTGAATTTCGCATGGCAATGCAGAACCTCATAACTTGTGCCTGAATGGGCCTAGTGTTTGGACAGACCATCTGTCGAAGCGAATCCGGTACACTTTATGTGCTGATTATATGAGGACAGCTCAAAGCTTACCGTAAACAATTCATTTGCCAACACTGGAACCTGCGTCATTTCAAAGCCATGTCTGAACAAAGAAAGAAAAAAAAAGAAGAAGAAAAGGAGTCATGGTTGCAGCCTTACCAGAATGCAATGTTTGCATACCACTGTACAGGAGCCTTTTTTTTTTTTTAATCTGGTGGACTAAATTTCATCAACTTTATAGAATTGTATGTGTACAATTTATGTACTGTATTTGTAACTTGAGTGCTGGGTAACTTTTCTTTTTTTTCTCACTAACAGAGGGGTCAGTCTGTACAGTGTTGACCGTTGACAATCAGATCTAGTACATACACTTAAGTGACCTTAACAAGCATTAGGGTTTGGCCACACACACATTCAATTATATACACATTCACTGCAAAGTTGCTTTTGTTGTTTTTTTCTTTAGTGTTTTCTCGAAATGTAGATCTTGGTTTACATGTCCATCTGTAGGCTTTGTCTATGGACACTATAAACACACATGCAATGTGCTTGTACATGTCACACATTACAACAACAATCTCCAAACATTGATTCACTACAAAAGATCCACAAGTGTCTGGAGAAGAGCGAAGAGGCAGAAGCTCCTAGAGGACTTGTTTGCTGTCATGCTTAAGTGAGAGTCAGTGGGTAAGGCTTTGCGTCACGCCGGCGTGACGGACAAATAGTCAGCGGCCAGTCACGGACCGAGGGAGACTTTGCTACTTAAGGTGGCTCCGAGATCCGATTGGTGTGTATTCAGGGGTGGTGGAAGTGATTGCGGGAGCATCAGGCTATAAAGTAGAAGTCTCTGTGATCCTCTCACTCACACTCATTCTTGCTGTCTCCCTCTCTCTGTTTATGATGCTAGGTGCTGCTGGTCCGACCTCACCCAAAGAGGAGCTCCAAGAGAGTGATGCACTGCAGCCAGAGAAACTCTTGAAGGTAAGCTGCTCCAGTTTCCATGGAAACACATTAATCGTTTAAAATATACTATACTTGCAGTACACTCCTACATTCTTTGGCAAGATTCGTCGATGGACCAACATTCTTATTTGGTGGATGCTTCTTTAATACCTAGTCGTGATGTAAATGAGTCGTACAGGTGTGACGTGTATACCTCGAACCTGTGAATTCATATTTCCTTTAATGCAGGGAGTTACTCTGAATGCAGTTGTATAGTTATTGCTAGGTTGGGCAAGCTTTATAGCACAGTGTGGATAGCTGTTGTGGTTTCCATGAATCTCAAATTCTGCCTTCAGGACAGGCTTTTTCTCCATAAAATCACCTAGAATCTAGACTGAACTCTGACTTTTTTCTTAATTTGTTACACGTAGCTGAAGTACAAATTGCCCCACAGGTTTCCCTAAAAAGAGTTCCCCTACCCACTCAGCATCTACATCTCAAATACCATTGAATTTGGGAATACAAATAGCAACATTTTTTTTTCTCAAAAGAAAGCAAGCTTTAAAGGCATGTTTTATAGATAATCTGATTTCAGATTTTTTTTCTAATGTCTGAAAAATCGTGATTTTCGTATTCTGTTTATTATTCTCAGTGTCATCTCTGATTTAATAATTTTTGCCACTTCTGTAATTTCTTCAAATTTATCCTTTTTCCTTGGGTTTCAGTGTTTGCAAGTCTGAATTAATTCATTCACAAACATCACTTGTGTACAAATATTAAAATTACCACCAAAAAAAAAGTTTCAAAAGTATTCTGGAATGGTCCAAAATAGGCTGAAATTGCATCAGAGAGCATCTACAACCGCAGACACGGTCGCAAGGGACTTCACACTCGTGATGCGCACATATTCTGCCCCCCAAAAAAATTTCAGGCCCTGGAGACAAATGCCACTGGCGTCCCTGATACAAGCAGGTTGTCTAATGCTAGGGCTCAATGTTAGCTGTGGCTCGGTGGCCTGGGGCCACTAAAAATGGATTTAGGGCCACTAAATTTTAAAGATGGTCATCTTTTGGTGGCCTGTTTGGGCAGCTGAAATTCAAAATGGATCGTTACATTTGCTTTCGTGGCGGGGCCACCACATATCTTTCTCGGGCCATCAAAATTTCAGATTTCAAGATTTTAGTGACTCAAACAGGCCACAACAGAAAAAAAAAAGTTAGTGTCAAGCCCCGTCTATGGTAATGGCAGACTTTTACATGTTTTTTTTTTACATCTTTTAATAGGTCCCCAGAAGTTAGCTATTGCATTAAGTGCACAAATACTTGAAATTCCCAGAATACTTGTCAAAATGTGCCAAAGAGCAGATTCCTCCCCCCCCCCCCCCCCAATCTGTTATCACATCTTTTATGCAGTGGTAACCATCAACATGTCATCAAATTTTTCACATTTTATGCTAAATGTTGGTGACACCTTCCCATCTAAAACTAAAGACAGTCCCTTGCAGAAATAAGGTTAATTGGAGCATGTTGCACATTGGAATGGATGGCTTACTTCTTTCTTCTTCTTTTTTTTTTTTTATTGGGGGGGGGGGGGGGGGGCATTTGGGCCAAAAGCATCCTGGAATTTTAGCATGTCTTGAAGCGGGTCTCTTGTTTGTTCTCGTACTGCACATTCTAGCAGCCCTCGTAATAGACCAGTGCATTCGCAAGTGGTAGTCTATTATGGATATTGGAGAATATGGAAGATGTGTGGATTCTTGCATTTGAAAGGAACCCGACAACAACTGTTTGCTCTTCAGAAAAGGGGAAAAAAGAAAGAAAGAAAAAAGTGGTGGCGTTACAGCTTATTAACTTTCTTCTCACCGACAGGGTATTTCGTACCTTGTTTGTTCTAGATTGGGCCGTCAAAAAAGCTATTGACAGCTATGTAGCCACTCACTGTAGAAACAGTGTCATTGTTCTCTATTTGTGTGTGTTGAGACTTAGCCAATGTGGTCTAGCGAAACTGATGAAAAGGGGTAAAAAGAAGACAGAAGGAGAAAAATCTGGAGCAGATAAAAGGGGAGCTCAGTCAGAAGCAGTATGATGCCTGAAAATGCACCTAATTATCCGCTGAGAAAAAACTCTTGGGGCATACACTTTTTGTATAAACATGCTAGTGATCAGTTTCCAGTGTAGGGTACAAGACTAGTGCTGTTTGGGAGTGGACAGCAGAAAGACATTTGCTCTGGTGCAGAAGACACATTCGAGTGAAGTTCTCTGTCGCATCCATTTTATTTCTTCATTTTCTTTCCACATCATTGTGTGGCCCTGTTGTGCAAGCGTAAGTCAGCTTTATTTTCACAAAACTTTATCTCTAGTTAAGACCATGTGGGAGCAGAATTTCACATCAAAATTTGGGGTCAAAGTGCCTGTTAGTTTGCATATATATGGAGTTATTGTTGTTGTTGTTTTTAATGGAAATATCATTGTAAGCTGTTTAATAGAAGGAGTGCAGAATATTTGCCTGTCTGTTGTTATTGAAGGCTGATATGATGCACATAAATCTCCATCTAGTACTGCAGTATTTGAATTGTCAATCAGCCAGAAGTTCACTGAACTTTTCAAACTTGCTGGGTGGAGGCAAAAGTCCTTGGAAAGGTTTTGTGCAGCAACTTGTGTTTGATAAGTACAAGTACAATGTAGCAAGTGATGTTATTTGTTTTATCTCATGCAACCGTGTATGCAGTATGTGAGAAAGGTGTTTTCAATTCCAGTCATTTGTTTAATGTCTATTCATCTAGCACAGGTAGTGGTAATCTGCCATTACATGTAAATCCTGCTAACATTTGTTCAACTGTGAAGTACTGTATGGATGGTCTATTGATGTGCACTGTTTATAGAACATTATGACAGAAATGTGTTATCTTTTATGTAATTGCCACATTTGTTTTCTTGTTACAAAATGAAACAAGGAAAGTCATTAATCTAGATAAAGAATGATCACCTTGCAACTGGTATTGTGAATTATCATAGATTTGTTGCATTGATCTACCTTAGAGTCATCTTCAAGTATCTTGGAATTCAAGGTGTTTGCAACAAGAAAATATGTAATGCAATCTTCTTTCCTCACACCACCCCCCCCCCCCCAAAAAAAAGGGGAAAAAATGGATAAAGTGTGTATATGTAGTTTGGGGAATGAGTTCCATGTGTGCACCTACAATGTAAGATTGTGCCTTCAAGGGTATAGGATTTCAAGGATTTGAATAGAGTTGGGGTTTTCTTAGTGAGATGAAAGCATTTCTGAGTCCTAGGGTTTAGAGATGAGAGGTGAGGTCCAGGTTTTACTCTATCATACTTATGAATGTAAAAAATTTTCCTAGTTTTGTTGAAATTTATAATGTGCTCTTGTAACTACCGCAGTTGTAACTGCTGTTGATGTGGAGGAAAGGATATGGTATGTATTTGATATCGCACAGTAGCACATTGTAAAAGCAAGGAAGAAGAGCGAGGTTTCGTCAAAGATCAACAAAATATTGTATCTCTGCACGTGGCATTATGAATAGCTCAAGATGTGTGAAAATGTCAAATTTTCCAACCACTGAGAATCTAGACTACTGTAAAAGTGGAAATTTTCGCAGTGTTGAAATTTTCGCGCAACCAAAAGCTAGCGCGAAAATAAAAGCACGCGAATATTTTTGCATGCCTTATGTTCTCTTAGTTGATGTCTTGACTTCGGGGAATTAAAAACACGCGAAACTCTTCTTACCCGGCCAAGTGCGAAAAATTAGTTGCGCGAAAATATCCACTTTTACAGTATTCAATTGCTATGCAGTATCGTTAAATTTGCAGAGTACTTCTTTTCTTCTCTTTGGGGGAATGATAGAAATTGGCAGAGATGGCACAAGTTTTGGAGGCCAGGGAAGCACAGATCATTCATCTGAGCCAGCAGAATGGAGAGCTGCAAGACTCCGTTTCTGTCCTGAAAACGTGAGTGAAGAGGAGGAGGAGGAGAATGGTGATGATGATGATGATGATGATGATGATTATGGTGATGGTGATAATGGTGATGATTAGATGATGATGATGATGATGATGACGATGACGATGATGACGATGACGATGATGATACTGGTGATGATGATGATGATGGGATGATGATGATGATGATGATGATGACGAAGATGATGATGATACTGTGGTGATGATGATAATGATGATTATGATAATTATTAGTGATGGTCATGATGATTGATGATCATGATAGTGGTGACTGATGATGATGATGATGATGATGATGATGATGATAATGGTGATGATGATGATGGTGATAATGGTGATGATGATGATGGTGATAATGGTGATGATTGGATGATTATGATTATGGTGGCTGATGATCATGATGATGGTGATAATGGTGATGATTGGATGATGATTATGATATTACTGATGATGATGATGTGATGAGAATGATAATGATAGTGATCATGATGATGATAATTATTGGCAATAGCAGTGGTAATGGTGGTGTTAGTAGTGGTAGCAGTAGCACTCAAAACTACATGTACGTAGTAGTGGTTGTAGTCATAGACATAAAGTTGTAATTGGTAGAATAATTATAACAATAAGATCAGCAACAGAAATAATAGTTATATCACTGCAGTTAGTGTTCTCTGCTTCTCCGGCAAGTTCTAACACAGAGAAATGAAATATAACTGAAATGTTCATAAAATCATCATTTTCATGTATTTATGGAAAATCCTGGAGAAATAGTATATTACGAACACACTCTGTGAGTAGAGATTTAGTCTACTGGGAATTTCAGTTATTCTCTCATTTGTTATAGATATCATCTGTGACTGGCCTGATGTGAGGCAGTTTGTGCTTTGAAATTTATATACAATGTAAAAATTCGTAAATCTTATTTCATGAAATTAGTAGAGCATGATGCATGCCTGACAAGCCAAGGTTGTTGATTCACAGTGGTGTTTGTCAAGTAAACAAAGTTCTCTGCCATATAAATCTGTAAATCTAATTAGGGTATCCCTTATGGTACTGTAGACGTTTTGTGCATTAGTAGACAATGTTTCAACTGGCTGGCACTCATTTGTTTAATGTCATTATTTGAAACAGGAAGTCCAATTAAATGTAATGATGTTCTACTTTGGAATAGTGTATAGTTCATAAACATATTCTTGAGTGAAATGTCACATATATAGTACTAGTAGGAATATCAAAATATCTCTCCAGCGTAGCAAATATTCCTGGGGAATGCAAAATCAAGAGAAAGTAAAGGTGCTATTTTGAGACACTGTGTAGTAACATGACTTTTGTCAAATATCTAAAACACATTGCCTACCTTTTTTTTCTTCTTTTTTTTCCCATTTTTTTTTTCATAATCATTATCTATATGCTGTACTTGTCAATAGTGTCTTCTCATTGTTCATGGCATTGGAGGAATGTAGTACAGTGGACTTCCGTTATAATGAAATCCTTGGGGCCGGCAATTTTCTTTCGTTATATCAAAATTTCGTTATAACCGGACAAATGAACATAACAATACATTAGAGTGGGTAATGTTGCGGCCTGAATTTTTACTTCGTTGTAACCAGAATTTCATTATAACCGTGTTCGTTATAACGGGAGTGCACTGTACTCACATTAGGTATTTAATAGGGCACTATCAATAGTATCATTCATTTTGACTTATAACAATCACTTGCCAAGTTTTCACCTCATCTAGCTACACGGTGGCTTAATTTTCAATGATGACATGGATCAAACTGATTACACACATTCATCCATTGTGCACGTTCACATTATGTTTCTGGCATGCATCAACTTCTTTGCACCAACTGCAGACAAGTGCATGAATCGGAAGAGGCGCGCAAGAGCGAGTCGTACGACTTGGACGAGCTGACGAAGGAATTCACCCAGCGAATCAGCGCCATGGAAAAGAAGCTGCAAACGGCCAACCGGGAGCGAGACCAGTTCAAGAAGGACTCGCAGAAGATGCAGAAGGCCCTAGATGACATGTGAGTAAAGTCTGTGGTGAATCCGTCTACCTTCCCTGCCCACCTAGAAGAAATAGTAATAATGATTATTAGTGTGTATTACTATGATAATGATGATCTTACTGTTATTATTATTATTATTATCATTATTATTATTATCATTATTATTGTTATTATTGTTATTATCATCATCATCATCATCATCATCAAATATTGTTATTACAAGCAAAATTATTATTACTTTATCAGTATCTTATTTTGCATTGTCACAGGAAAGACAAATAGATATGACATGCATTGTTTCATCAACATTACATTTGATGATTTCTGCCATGAATAGTGTAGTGTCATTCAGGATTTTTTTGGGATCTTCACTTTTTATCTTTAGCATTTTCATATTAAAATATGGCCGCAATGTACATTGTAGCAAAACATTAACTCTCAGAGTACCTAAAAAGTAAGAAAAAAGAGGGCAGGGGGAGGGGTCCTTGGGTAGATACGTGTGATATTGATGAGCAGTTTGATTACTGGTGCAAAGTTTGTTTGCATTGAGGTAGATGTTAAGATTCTGCAACTGGGGAAAGGGGAGGTCCTTCTGTGTGTGACTGCTTTCATGAAACAGGATGAAACAGATGTCATTTGTTTGTCGTCACATCACCACTTAAATGACTTTTTGTTCTCTATGTGTTTTTTTAGCTCCATTAATTAATGCTTAATGGGGCAGTGAAGCCTTGATGTGCATGCTTCGCCCCACAATAAAAGTGCAGCATATGCACTGCTGGTCCTGGGATGGACACACTGTGTCTTGTTTGTTTTCCTGAAGTCTTCCTCATGCATGTAGTTATACGATGTCATGTCCGCAGTTGACCCCATTTTTTCTTCCAGAAGGTCCTGTCATGTTCTTTGTCAATTGCCATATTGACCCCCAACATTTACACAGACTCTCCAACCCCAAGTATCTTTTAAAACGGTAGACACTCCAGCCTGGACCCCCTTTGCAAACTGGAGACTCTGATCCCGTGAACACGCACACAATATTCTGTGCGAAGTGCGACGTCCCCTGTAGAAGGGATCCCGTTCTAAGGTTATACATGTAGACTGTAGAAGATCTCTGGTGCTATCTTAGCATTAGCTTTTAGCATTTATGACAAAATTGGATGAGGTATAATCCAGTCATAAAGATCATGAATATTTTCATTCTGTTTGAATTTGTTTTTATGTTTGAAGTTGTGGGGGAGGGGGAAGCTAAATCTTAAACAGGAGAAATTCAAACAAACTCAAGCGGATGAGTGGGAGATTTTGTGAAAATGCCCTCAAAGCGGGAGATCTCTTGATGAATAATTAGGAGAGCTGGAGTCTCAGTTTACACCAAATACATTGTGCATGCTCCAGCCATTCGCCTTATACAATGTATGTTATGGGAGGAGATTTTGAAATGCACACCATGTTGAGTGACTTTAAAGTCTTTCTTAACAGAGTGCTTTTTAGCCCATCAGTTACTACTAGTTTTAAATGTCCAAGTATTGAAGATCGTGATGAGTGACTAGTCTGGAATGTAAGCATGGTGCGTAGTAGATTTGAGTATTTTCAAAACACAGATAAAACATAAGCGCAAGGAAAAGTGTTCATTTAATCTCAGCTCAGCCCTTTTGATGCACGCTGATGAAAAAGCAACCAATGTAGTTGACTCTAATTTTGGATCGCAATATTATATGAAATAGATAATTGCTAGGACGGACATTTTGTCACGTTCTACCCTGATGCCTGTGAAGTGTCACATGATGCACTGCAGTGCACAAGGTTAGCTTGTTTCTCTTCATGGCAAATTGTGAAGAAAAGCTTAAGGCGAAAGAAAGGAGTGAACCGACTGCAACATGTTGTTTCAAGAAAACCATCCTGTAACCCTTGAGAGGAATAAAAAAGTACAGCCACAAAGTTGGTTACCCTAGCGAAAGATGAGCGGTTCACATACTGCACTATTCTTTGAACACCACACTCCGTGAAGCTACGGTGTCTCTGTCCAAAACAGAACCAAGTGGAGACCTGTTAATTACTCTTTTGTCTAAGGTGTCCTTAAAGTGAAAATCTTCAGGCTGAATAGGACCTCTATTGCGGTTTCTTGGCTGAGGAAGCCGTACAACACAATTGTCAGTATCTCGTGTCCGCATCGTCCACTTTTGTTCCCACTTGAGTCAGAAATTTTGTGCCGTTTTCTGATTTATTGGTGCAGAGAGAAGAGCGACACGACGGGAAAGCTCCTTGCCGAAAAAGACGAGCAGATCACGGAGCTGCTGACGGAAGGAGAGAAGCTGTCCAAACAACAGCTTCAGAATTCCACCATCATCAAGAAGCTGCGGGCCAAGGAGAAAGAGACGGACAAACTCGTGAAATCACAGAAGTGAGTGGCTTCTTGCCTTGCTGGTCTTGTTTACAGTTCAAGGCTCTTTCTTGTTTTTGTTTTTGTTTTTGTTTATATGTGTGTGTGTTTGTTATGTGCTTTTTTGATTGATCGATTGATTGATTGATTTTTTTTTTTTTTTTTGACATGGCATCTCCTGATATAACATACCGGAAGAGTATAGCATGTGTACAACTCAAGTGTATCAAAGCTTCTTGGCAATTCAGGCAAAATGTTTTTGCAGAAACCCGGGCCCTGTTTCACTTTCATGGGAACTATCATAGACAATGAATCTATATTTTAAAGTGCAAAAGACAAGTTGAGAGTGTTAAAGCAGTAAAACAATGAACAATCTGGCAGTTAGGATTGTACTGTAACGCCCACACTGAATGTACAGAATTATTGATCCATACTGCATCTGGTTAATGTCACTCAGTGGGCATGTTTTTATGCATTGTAAGTTTATAGGTGTAAAGGGAAATTTCCCTTATGGGAATTCTGCCACATGTTGTGTTTATGCAGCATTACTTGTTCATATCTCATCTGGCCTCTTGTTGGAACATGCATGCTAATAATCAACTAATTATATACATCCAGCCTAAGGGAATATAACAGTCTCCTTATCAGGCAAACCATCTGATTTTTTTTATATCAAATATGAGCTAGATAGCAGTAAAATATGGATGCTCTGCATAACAGAAGAGTATATGGCACCTTGAGATTTATTACACTGAAGAGTAAAGTTCAAACATTGTTGCCTACAATTTGAAAGAGGTTGAAGTATTAAATAGGGAACATGTGAAGCACAAGTCATAAAAAAAAGAAGAAAATCTGCAGCAAAAAAAAAAAAAAAAGTTTAGTGAATTGGGATGGGATTAGCCCTATGACACAGTACAACTGTTGTATATCACTTGCAGGCTCTCAGAGTTACATAATTTTGGTATGTTACAATACTGTGTAGTATTATGACTTTGTTGCTGCTGTTATTGTTATATCACTCCTTCTGTATATCAAATCCCTGGTATGCCAAGCCCCAATTCATGCCATTATTATGTCACTCATAATGTGATACAGGGAACAGCTTCAGCAGGCTGAAGGAAGAGTGGAACACTTGGAAGAAGTACTGAATGGCAAGGAAGATGTGGAAAAGAAACAGAAAGGTGATTTACTTTATTTCATATAATGTTTAGGAGGAGAGGTGACATATACTCATATATTAAAAAACCAAAAACAAAAAAGCATTGCAGTTTGCCTCCCATGCATAATGATTAGAGATGAGGCACAATTATACTTCATTATATACAGCTAACACAGACAAAAAAACCCCCAAACAAACGAACAAACAAACAAACAAACAAAAAAAAGCAATAGCCAATGTCAGCATCACTGCTGTTTTCACAACAGCAGTAACTTTAAAAGAATAGTATAGTATTGGAGGAGCTGTGGATTTGGCTTTTAACTGTTAGCAAGATACCAAGAAGCCACTTATGAAATAGTACAGAGCATGCCATTCTGAGAAGAATTCAAAGTTTATCTAATGAAAATTGGTTTTGGAATGGCTGAAGTAGAACAAAGCAATCATTAAGGTGGGTCCCCCCTTTTATTAATAGTATTGCTGTGTTTTGAGTATCTCCTAACCAATTTTCATCAAATGAACATTTAATTCCTTTTGAAATTACATAGTCTTTCATAAGTGGTTCCTCAATACCTCACCCAAAAATGTTAAAAACCTGAAGTCAGGTCTCGATCAAAACTATACGAGCCCTTTAACATCCTTTTTGTGCAAAGCTTGCTGATTTCAAAGTAGATTGTCATTGATCTCATCTCTCTTTAATGTTTTTTAAAGGAAGGATTATTTCCATTTAGGACAGTACAGGTTAGACATGATTGACATACAGCTTTGTGTGCAATAGTAGAGACAGAGTGTATGATAAATGAATATTTAAAAAATGGAGCTGAAATTTGAATCTGTAAATGCAGAAAGGTAATTTTAAATGAGCTTACACAAGAATGACTTGTAAAGATGGAGCTTTGTTTGTAACAGAATGTTTAAAAAAAAGACTCAAATTGAAATTTGATTCCATTGAAGGAAAATGATCATTCATGAATAAGATAATCTTTTTCCGAGGAGAGATATTCGTGGGGATTAGAAACGAGACACCATCAAAACACACCCAGCTATTTTTATTTATTTTATCTTTTTAATGAGGAGATCCATTTCATGGTGTGGCAATTACCATTAACATGATTAGGAGTGAACAGCTGAAGTGATACACGATTACAAATCATTATTTACAAATAATTATGTACTAATAAACAAGTATTGAAAATCGAGTGAAATATTATATATTACAGGGCCTCACAGTCACAGACAAGAAAAAACAAACAAAATTAACTGTACAACCGCAAGGATGTACTAAGTGATAAGCATTAAACAAAAATCTAGTATACAATGGAATGAACAGGCAAGTATTCTTAACCTGTGACTGTAGTCCACCCCTTGAGGCATTTCCAACCTAGGAATGTATGTCTATCCTCTGAATGTATTTCCAACCTTTGACTGTAGTCTCAACCTCCGAATGTATTTCCAACATATTGTATAATTTCCAATCTGTGAGTGCATATCCAACCCCTCACTGAGTGTTACCACAACCTCTGAATGTATTTCCAACCTCCGACTGCAGTCCCAACCTCTGAATGTATTTCTGACATTGGACTGCATTCCTAACCTGCAAATGTACATGTATTTCCAATGTCTGATTGTATTCCAAATATGTGAATGCCTCTCCAGATGCCATCAAAACCCTGAACCTGGCAGTAGAGAGGCAGGAGAAGGAGATCGCATCACTGAAGACGGAGTTAGATGAGGCCCGAGAGAAGGTCCGCAGCACGCAGCACGCCCTCGATGGCTCGTACAAGTAAGTCAAATCTCGGTCTCAAAATGTAATTGGGGTAAAGACTTACTCTCCATGGTTCCATGACATTTGCTCCTGTGACATGTGCTCTCATGAAATATCTGCACGCTAAGCCAAACTAAATTCTACCCACAAACATAAACCTAACCCTAATCCCAATATTCTAACCTAACTAAATGTAAAACCCAATTACGACCCTAACCCTAACCCTAAGTCCTTGGAGAAAGTAAGTATGGAGCAATTGTTGAAGAAACAAATGTCGTGTCTCTGACCATCATAACTTTGATTCTCATTCAAGTCACGTGATGATGAAAACATGAAAGCCTGCTGAAAAAAACAAAAACAAAAACAAAAAATAATGCTGGTATAGCATTACAATCTAATGAATCAAAATTTTGTTTCCATTTCCACACTCTGAAATGTTTTGGTTCTAAAGTCCTTAAGCATGCTTTAACACTTCAATAAAATGATGTGCAGTCTAATAATTTGGTAGGACTGTTTGTGTCTTTACTGCAAGTGTTCTGCAGTGTGACTTTCATTGAATTCCACCTTGTATTTAAAACCATCCATTAACAGTTCCTCAAATATCATACAGGAATTGATCAATCATTAAAGTGATATCATAGAGGAATTGATCAGTCATTAAAGCGATTCATGAAAATGCACAGTAATGGTATTCTTCATGTAGTATGTATTGAGCACTTTACTGTGGAATTGCCTATTTGCCAATCCCCCGTCTGCAGAGAACTCGCGGAGCTGCATCGCAGCATGGCGGCCAAGGAGAGCAAAGTACAAGAAAGCGCCCTCAGTGCCGAGATGAACGCCAAGGAGGAGTTGAAGCTGGCCCTAGAGCGATCCCAGCTGGAGGCCAGGAGGCAGCAGGAGGGGCTGCTGCTGCAGGTAAGCTGGAGCTATATACCATCTTTCCTCTTCCTCAAAGTTTCCCAGATTAAGGCACTATGTTAGAGAGCACTTACCTGTAGGTGGATGGTACATTAACAGAGTGGTGATGTTAGCTTTAAAACATATCTGATAACCCCATAGTTCATGTTGGTAAATGTCATCATTCTTCCTTCCAAAGTTTTCCAAGTTAATGCACTGGGTAATGCAGCACTGGCACGTAGATGGCTAGAACATGAATGGAGTGGTGATGTTAGCTTTTAAAAACAAACCTGATCCTTCATAGTCCATACTGATAAATACCATCATTCTTCTTTCCCAAAGTTTTCCAGATTAATGCACTGTGTTACTGAGCACTCACCTGTAGATGGATGGTAAATAAATGGGGCGGTTATGTTAGCTTTCAGAAAATCTGATACCCATAGTTCATGCTGTTATCTTGTAAATTTCATATATCAAGCATAAATTAAAATTGTGCATACAAAAATTATTCATTTGTTGTAGCAATGCTTATTTTTTCTTCAAGCTTTCACTTCTAGTTCCAGCAAAGATTAGAGAAATTATGTATTTAATGTAATGTATTATAATGTATTCAGATATGATCAGTTAAAGGACCTATGAAACTAAATATTTACAAATGACCCGAAGTAATGGCAAGTGAACCTTTTTAGCAAGTCCAGGACCAGGAAGAGTGGAAGGATGTCACAGGCCTGTAAAATATCAAGGATGATGTAGAAATTGTAATGACAGCAATGAACCAAAATGGGTTTCAGAGTAGGCGAGAAAGTTACATGACCTAAAGTGACCCCTTTTGTTGGGTGTGGTAGGTGAACGACCTCCAGCTGAGTCTGAACCGGGCGGAGCAGCAGAGTGCCAGGAAGGAGGAGTCTTTCCGTCAGGAGGTCGCTGACCTCCAGCAGAGGCTTCAGGAGGAGGAGGCTCGTAACCAGGAGCTCAGCCAGAGTGTGTCTGCAGGTAGGTAGGGCACCCTCACAGCCCCACTGGTGATAGTATTCATTTTTCTGGGGTTTTTTTGACATTCCATTACTTTTTTCTCTTTATCTCATTTTATCTTTCTCTATCTTATCATTTTCAAAATTGCCGTGTGACATTCGAAAATTGCTGAAATTCATATAGATATGCGTACATCAAGACTGTAGAGAAAGTTAAGATCAACAATATATTCAGATTTTAGTCACTGTGATGAGGCAAATAAGATAAAAATGATATTTACTGTGCACAGTGGATACATGAAAACTGAAGAACAGGTTGGCAGGCTGGAGAGGTATTTGGGTGACCTTCATTAACCTGTGAGACCCAAATTGACAATGAGAAAAGAAAATGATGAATAAATGCTTAAACGAATGAATGAATGAATGAATGAATGAATGAATGAATGAATGAATGAATGAATGAATGAATGAATGAATGAATGAATGAATGAATGAATGAATGAATGAATGAATGAATGAATGAATGAATGAATGAATGAATGAATGAATGAATGAATGAATGAATGAATGAATGAATGAATGAATGAATGAATGAATGAATGAATTATTGCATATAGATGAATGAATAAATGCATATATGTACATGTTTAATGAGTGAATAAATTTGGTTTGTTCTGTATGATTCGTCTCCTTCCAGCCACCCGCCCTCTTCTGAGGCAGATTGAAAACCTCCAGTCCACCTTCAACGCCCAGTCCTCCACGTGGGAGCAGGTGGAGCGCAGCCTGACTGAACGGCTGGCCGACGCCCAGTCCCAGCTCGCCGCCGCCACGGAGCGCGAGCGTGCCGCACAGGAGGGTGCCCTCGGGGCAGGGTCCAAGATGGCGGCCCTGGAATCGCAGCTGGCCATGACACGGCAGGAAAAGTCGCGGCTCTCAGCCCTTCTGGAGGTGGAGAAGGCACGACTAGAGAATCTGGAAGAGACCAAAACAAGGTGAGAGGAGTTGCCTCCTTAAAGATCAATCGATGGTAGGATGTGAGGTTTTTTGCTTCTTTCTGCACAGCCCTTTTAGTGCTTGACACAAATTTATGTCAACCCTTTATCTACTTTGTTCACCAATTGGCACAGATGTCTGGAAGCTAACTGGCTGTGAATGGATATTACCTATATGATTCCTCATATCTTAATCGTGTGAACATGACCTGCCAGTTAAGCTTAGGTATTGTTGTGCCCTCAGAGTAGGCTTGCCATCATTACATGAAACAGAAACGAGAGCCGTAAAGATATACTAAATTAAATGGTTATACAAGATCATAATTGATATTTGTTACAGTTTAATATTAACAGTATAAAGGAAAATAGTATGTCAAATAGGTGTTTTAGAAATTGAAAGGAGCATACTTATTGCTCATCACCGAATGTTAAAAATCATATCTAAGTGGCAACCCAGTTTGAATCCATGGAGGAACATGAATGGAGGTGATGAGATACAGTGTGGAAAGAAAATAGGAGATATGACAATAGGTAGCTACAAAAGAACTTCTAGACAAACAAAGAGTAGGTTTTGCATCCATGTAGCAATTGGTAGCCGTTGAAAACTTTGAAAAATGGATATAGAAACAAATTAAAAGTGCCTGGAAACAAGACTACATTAAACTTAGAACATATAAAAGACATTATATATATTCAGAATGAATGGAAAGTGCCATGAACTAATAGGCAACAACAACATAGGGGAATTAAAGACCACTTGCTTCAATGTGCATTGCCAGGGACTTCCACCACATGGAGAACCAGCTCCAGTCCTACGTGAAGGCCCTGGGGGACGCCCAGAAGGAGAAGGTGGGTCTGGAGAAGCAGCTGGAGCTGGAGAAGATGAGACTGGAGAACGAACGCAAGAAGCTGGCCATCACACAGGAGGCCTTGGAGGAGAAGGTAATTGAGGTGCAGAAGTGAAGTGCCAGTATGCCTACATTATATCAAGCATGTGGGACTGAGGGAGGAAAACTTATTTTGTAATCTTATTTCGTGTGTATGTATGTGTGTGTGGGGAGGGAATGTTTGTGTTATTGGAAGATGTGGGGTGGTTTTATCTCAAGCATAGTTTGTCAGATTTATTACAGGAAACCCATTTCATTAAGATTACTCTTGTACAGTCTAATTGCAGATTGTTGTTTGTTGGATCAGAAATATTGAATTATGAATCAGTCCTCTTGCACTAAATTCAATTTGTAGTGTAAATTATATCCTGTGTGTGACCCCTTCACTTCTTGCTGATCTTGGCAACCTGTAATGCCATTTCAAGTAAGACTGATGATCTTTTGTCGTTGTATCACAGGAGAAGCGTCTCCAGCAGGAGGAGATGTCAGGCTCCCACAGTCCAGGTTCCAGGGCCAGCACCCCTATCCACTCAGAGATTAGGCCCATCTTCAACCCTAGCCTCTCCAGGACACCATCCCAGGTTAGCCATGCTCCTTTTGTACCCTTTCATCTTACGGACGTGTGTCCTAAAGCCTGTTTTAGTTACCATAGCAACCACTAGAATATTTGCACCTGATTGGTTGCTGCTGAGTTTCTCTCATGGAAAAGAAGTTTAAAATTTTCTTGTCCTGTGTTGCAAGCAGTTGGTAAACATGCTCTTTCCCTTCCCAGTAATTTGAAAATGAATGTGTCCTAGGACCTGTTTCGGTTACCATGGCAACAGCCAAAATACTTGTACTGGGTCGGTTGTTGTTCAGTTGCTGCTGCAGAAAGAAGTTGTAAATTCTCACAACCCATGTTGCAAGCAATTGGTTTACATGCTCATTCCCTACACCATAATTTTTTTAGGAAGTTGTATCCTAGAGTCTGTCTTATTTACCGTTGTAGCATAAAAAAATATCTATACTTGATTGGTTGAGATTCTCATTGCCTCTGTGTTGCAAGCATTACCATTCTGTCTAACTAAAAGCACCCATCTTGTGTGTCTTGCAGGGAGAGATATTGGAACGCACCATGTCCTCATCCATGATCGGATCGGTGTACGACAGCGTTGTGTCGGGGTCGGCCGCGTCCATCATCGAGAGCCTGCAGTCGCAGTTAAAGCAGAGAGAAGGGGAGATCGTTCAACTCCAGGTATGTACCTATTCAGCAAATGAAATTCCAGACAGTCATCATGTGGAAATGGACAGTGTCTGGGAATGGAGAGAAATGTTCAAAACAATTGTCTACCAAAGAAAATCACTCTTTCTTTCCTTCCTGTCCTCTCTTTGAAGAAGGATGTGTCCTTTAAAAGCAAAATTACTATTTCTTGTAGGAGAGCTGTCATTCTGAATGGGAAAGAAAAATTTCCCACTGGATTGGGCTCATCTCAGAGGACTCTATTGCTTTGATCATCACTCTTACCCCCCCCCCCCCCCCCCAGAAAAGAACCGTAAACAAACAAACACACAAAAGAGAAGAAAACAACAACACAGGAAAATGCGTACCAGGTGAACAAACAGCCAAACCAGAAAAATGCAATATTGTATTAAGGTAATGTTGAGACTGATTGTGAAGCTCAGCTTTACAATTATATTTATCGCACGTTTATTCTTCTTTTGCCTTCTGGAGGTGCATGTAGAGATATTCTTGTGGCATCCGTAGCCTGAGAAATCATTCACTTTTGCTTTGATCCAACTTTTCCCTCCTGCAGAATGAGATATACCAGCTGGAGAGGACGAGATCGTCGATGGCGGAGGAGATCGTCAAGCTCACCAACCAGACGGAGACTCTGGAGTCCGAAGTCAGTAATGTGCCAGAACTGCGGATACAGCTCAAGGTAATGATATCTCAGCGTTTCTTCTGCAGAGCCTGTTAACCACAAGGGACATTGTATCAGCAAGAGGGAAATTGCATACATATTTAGTACAAGACAGTTTGACTTCCAGTAGTCCCTGTTGTCTTGTTTGTTCTTATGTACAGTACATGCAGTGAGCGGATAATGAGTATTGCAGTGGTGCGATGTGTCTGCTTCTTAAGGGGAATGAAACCCAAATGCTAATGACGTTATGTTCAATCTAATGTTGTTTGTAATATAATATGTTAACATTATACCCCAGCTCTATGAAAGGAAAATCAAGGGCTATGTTATTATGCTAGAAAAGTGAAAATATGTTGAATTTAATTTCCTTTATTTGGTTTTCTGTACGTAATGTCACAAAATGTTGGAATTCTGCTCATCCAACTATGGTTGCACCCAAGTATTCATCATTTTCCCTTCAATGTTACTATGTGTCAATGCCTTTTGGGTCTGCAGAATTTGTTGCCTTGCCAGTGCACTGCAACCTTTCAAGGGTTATTCATTACAAACTTATTTAAATGCAAAATTTTGGGCCTACAAAACCTTCACAAGCAAAATTTCTACAGTAGAAATGTTCAGAAATGTACGTATGTACAGAAATTCACTGTAGAAATGCAAATTTCTACAGTGCTAACTTCCTCAGCAATATTTTTACAGTGCAGACATATTTAGTGCAAAAATACTTTGGGCAAACTTGTACAGTACAAATCTTTCCACACGATAATATCTTTGATACCTTTGTATCCTAGTGTGTAGCACGTGATGTACTGTAGCATGTGATGTACTCATCATTCCTAACAGGATCTTCAGCACAGATACAATGCAGTGCTCCAGATGTATGGAGAGAAGGCGGAGGAAGTGGAGGAGCTTAAGTTAGACCTTCAGGACGTCAAGGAGATGTATCGACAGCAGGTGAGATTCAAACTTTTATCAAAACTTCATCAACAGCAAGTAAGACTAAAAACTTCAACAAAGCTTTCATGACGACAACAGTGGGGCATTTCATGAAGCATTTTGGTCGGATATTTTTCTGACAAACTGTTACAAGCTACTGAAATCCTTGCATCTGATTGGCTGAGAGCAAATTTGTCTGACAACTTTGTCGGACGAAATGCTTCATGAAATGTCCCCCTGGTAAGACTCAGACCTTGACAAAATTTCGTCATAGATGACAAGTAAGATCTAAACCTCAGCAGATCTTTCTTTTCGACAGTAGATAAGATTAAAAACCTTGACAAAACTGAATACCAGTGAAATAGCTTTGCCAATTTTTGCTTGTAACCATGGATCAACTTATAAGATGCATAACTCTTTCTTTGATTTTGTGTGTGTGTGCTTATGCGTGTCTTTGTGTTCTTCTTTTCACTATGCCTTTAGAATCCTTTTTTTCTCTCTCTCTTTTTCTTTTTAAATTTGTCAAACCATAGGTATGTGCCAAAGAAATGGTCATTGTCTGTTATTTGAGGATGGGAATCAAGTATCTAGTACTGTAAAATGAGGAATGTTTGAGTGCATTGATTTCACGAATTTCAAGAGAGCCAAAATTTGTTAAATTAAATGCATGCCAAGTTCTTTTCTACACTTAACGCATTAAATGCCAGAGGCAATTTGTTAAATTTTTTTACCATGAAAAAGTCCGATTTGCAAAAATTTCATGCCACAAAAATATCTTGCTTTACGGAAACCATACTATTGTAGCTCTTGCAAATGATGAAAGTGCAATTTTTGCTCACATTTTCCAAATGGAAAATTGTGTCACTTTAACTATCCATTTCAATTTCGTCTTTCAGATCGAAGACTTGATTAGAGGATCGACATAGATTTGAAAGGAGATCGAGAGAGAAAGAGAGGGCTCCCTCACCTTGAAGTCATCGCTCTGAATTGAATCGGAAGTCTGAAAACCACGTGCAATGAATCCTGTCAGCCAGAAGAGAGGTGTTATAATAGAATCATCATTAAAGACCCTGCTAGCATGGAGAAACATGAGCGGTCTGATCGAATCGATCTTGAATTCGCTGCCCACCGAGATACATTTAAAAAACAACACAAACAGTGCCCGTTCGCCACATGTCAGCAAATGTGTGCATCGAAGCCTATGGTCATTGATTACTGTCGGCTCCTGTCAAGATTCTTTGGCTGTGTGTGTGACTGACAGGGAGATCATCAGTGATGAAGCTGTACATCATATATTACGAGGATTCTCGAACACAAGAGCCAGGCAAGCCTTCCTACTCCACTGTATTGACCGATTCGGGTTCGTTGAGGGCAGCAGACAATTTGTGGCACTGGGCGCAGCCATGAGGTGTCTTAGCCAACCTCCCCTCCTCTCCCCCCCCCCCCCCCGGGCAACATGTTTATCGCGCACGTGTAACAAAGATTCGCGCACTAAGCAAGCATTAGCGCACTCAGTACGACATGCCCATTGGCTAAAACAACCATGCGTCAGTTTTTCATTCCGTGCGCGGAAGGGGGTGGGGGAGAGGAGAGGGGGGGGTCGGCTAAGACACCGCATAATGGCGCTGCCCATGCCAAAAATACACATTGCGCGTCACAGAATCGGTCAATACCCATGCTACCAGGCCTTTTGTGACTTGGATCTTATCAATTGCTGGAAGAAATACTTATCTTTTCTGGACCGCTCATTTTTTTTTTTCTATCTATGTGTGTTTTAAAATGACAGTATAGGTAGCATTTAAGCTTTGTTTTAGCAAAAATGAATCAAACTGCATTTTTATCTAAAATGAGTGCACATTAAATTAATGTGTCCCTATCAGCTTTTCATTGCGCATAGTTGTATAGCGTGGGCAAATTTTGTATCATATTTGAAAGGAAAACTTGCTAGTGGCTGATGTAAACTAAAATCTTGAAACCTTTGTATGTATGATATGGTTAAATTAAGTGTTCAGATCTATGAAATATAAGAATTATATTTTATGACTTTTGTTTTTTGCCTTCCTTTGATGATATTGTTAATAGAAATTAGTTAAATTTGCACCTGGTGTGTTTGTATTTATGTATAGAGTGTAATGCAACAATGAGTCTAATCATGAGCTTAAGAAGTTTGTCATTAAAAAGCCGTGTAATGTTTGGTAGGCAGTTCTTCTACCATAAGAAGAATTGAGGCATTGCGTAAAATTAGAAATAATGGATTTTGTCGATTTTACTGTTGTTGAAGGATTGCCATCTTCTCTTTAAACCTCTTCGATGTTTAAAGCAAAAAGGTTGTTTGTTATGAAGATGTCAAATTTGTCTGTGTACTTTGTATTGCTTAAGGTCACACAATCAGTTTGAAGGATTTTCTTCAATTAAGAGTTTTTGTGTAAATTGCTACCTTTTTCCTATATTTTGAGATGAAATAGAGTATTTATATTGGGTATATCACTATTTACAAAGCTCTGGTGCTGTTAGAGACTAGAAATGAGGTAATTGCCATGTACATTCTTAATTTTGTCAGAAATGATTTTGATTATTAAGCAGTGTTCAGGGAAGTGAAGTGTAAAGAAATTTACAGAAGTGTGTATGCAGATTTTGCAGGCATGGCAGCAGATTATGCGAGATATGCAAGATTAGGCAAGATATGATGGTGTCACTGAATGTTGGAATCTGTTTTGAGAACACCAGATGGGACCATTGTAGAAATGGCATAGTTCATCTGGGAGTAACAACAGCATGTAGGTGTCCGCGATGTGTGATACTGAGTGTGACTGATTGGTGGATTTTCCAAAGATTTTTCTGACATGGAATACCATTACATGGACTGAGAGTGAAGGTATATTCGGTTGTCAAACAACCGAATATGTTAAGTGGCAATCATTAGTTCCCCAGTCCAATAACAGCATTTAACGAAAGAGAAACATAAAAATACACCCAAAAAAACGAGACTATCAAACAACAGAGTCCAAAATTTAATGTAGCCAAATAAAAATGCTGAAATTTTACTGAAATTGTTTTATGACATGACATAAATCGCCCCATGCCCATATGGCGAGCTTTGTGCACTAGGGGTTCTGCGATTAAAGCCACAGGCTATACACAGTCAACAGGAAAGTTAGATGTGTGTCGCAAGTAGCCAGAAATAAAGCAGTTTCATATTTATTTAGAAAGTGGATTCATATTTATACAGAAAGCGGAGAGACCACAATCTCAAACTTATTATGTGTTGTTCCTGTGCAAGTGATTATGAACAGTTTTGGGGAAACCCAATATAAAAGAATAACTGCAAAGATTCACCTGTACAGAATGTTTCTAAATTTCATGAGAGAATTCCTGGCATACCACAAGGCTCAACACTATTTTTACTCTCTCTCTGGTGGACCAGTTGGCCACTATTATCTTTGTTTCAAATTTTGCTGGCTCAAAAAAATAAAAAAAATAAAAAAAAAATGTGTCGGCCCCAAATAAAAGGAAACATAACAATCCAACAATCCATTTTGAACCTTGGTTGCTCAAGTCGGACCATCAAAAGATATCTTTTGTGAAGTTTGGTGGCCTGACATCAATTTTTTAGTGATGCAAGACCATCATGCCACCACCGATGTCAAGCCCTGCATACCATGTTACTAGATAGGGCTGAGACACAAGAATATGGTGCTTTCCATATAGAGCAAGCTTGTTTACACTGTCAGCTTTGACCTTTGACCTTAAATAGAGTTGCTTGTACCTGTAAAAGAGAGGAAGTTGCACCGGTACTCACTCTATTCTGACCAGTGTGTCTCTTACTGTGCTAGTAGGTTTTCAATGTACATTATGAAAGCAAGAGATTATCAAAACTCTTGTTCCAAGTTCATTGTGTCACTGCCGGCAACCAGGGATAGCCTGGTGGTAGTGTCACTGCCTGGAAAGTAGTAGATGACAGGTTCGATTCCCACTGATTCCTTTTTTTCTGACATGTTTGTGAAAATATAGATCAGCTGTTACAATCTTACAAATACATTTGTACAGAGGGTGGCAATTTGAAAAAACAAAATACACTGTAATAATTGCACAATGTAAATCATCTTCAGCAAGTTCAGTATTGTTAGACCATGTCTGCCAGTCCACGCAGGTGAAATATATTATAAGAACTTTTTTTATAACCCATTGATTGAACCAAATCTAGGCAGATTTCTTGTGATATATGTTACGTGAGCAACACCACACCTTGTATTCAGAAAGATGTGCAAACCATCCTTTGATGAGAGCAGAGTGTCCGAGTCAATTGGCAGCTCGTCATTCAAGGGCAACACATTCGAGCCCTGTTTATATTGTGTGACATCAGTTTGTGGGAGAAAATGCTGAAAATTCAGTAAAATTAATTTAAAGTGTACACAAAGAAGTAAGAAGATGACAAGAACCTCAAAATCTTGGAACGAAGCGGTAAGAAATAGTTGTCAACCAGTTAGTTTTGGGGGTTTTTTTTGTACAGTAAGCGAGAAAACACAAATGTATCCTCCTGAATATGACATTCCATTTTTCTCTTTGATCTATTTCGTCTCACGTCAGAATTTCTGTTGACTTATCTAGTCTGTTGAGCATTTGACTGAAATTGAGATTTACTTGTCTTGGAACTTATGCTGAACTCTTGCTTTAATGCTTAAAGTAGCAAGTGTTAACAGTGAACAGAGACCAACTTTGAGCGCAAAGAATAAGATAAAGTAGAGGAGCCTTTTCAAATAATATTTATTCATTAAAGCTGAAGGTGAAATATTGTGGTAAAGTGTTTTTTTGAATTTTCACTCCTAACTTTTGGATTTACTTGTGTTGAGAGTATAGAGTTTAAATGTCATTATGTTGTAGCGATATCTTGTATTACGGAAGTAGGAGAATTATGTTCTGTGCTAAAATTGAGTACATCAGTAAAAATGTCATTTCCCCGATGTTCTTTTTGCTTTTGTTTTAGTACATGTAACCTTTCATCACATGTATTTGGAAGGTCAGGAAGACTGATGTGAAGAATTGTGTGTTTTCCTTTTTGGAGGCTTAGAAATCTTCATTCATCACTGCAAAGTTTACAAACCTGATTGTCTTGTAGGAACAGCAAATTATTCATGGAAACACACTGTTCATCAAAAGCTTAGAACCAGATAAATCTGCTGCCTTCATACGACGTCAAACAGATATACTGTGGATTCAGCTCTGGTCAGCACTGGAGGTCATTGAGGTCCAAAGTTTAGTCCTGTTCTGTGAAAAACAGCAAAAATGGACATGCCATACAAGCTTGCATTATATGTAGTGTCACTGTGCAGCTAGGTAATCACCTTGTTTCATACGAGATAATTCTAGAAGGGTGCAAGTAATTACAACAGTTTGATAGTTCAAACAGAGAAATTTAGAACCAACTTTCCAGATCCAAGGGCCAAAAATACTATTTATGATTTGATGATAAATTTTATACAATGTATTCTAAATTGTCGGATGACTTTCAGAGAAGCAACACATTACAAGAGTACAATAATCATGTAGTCTCCAATGTCATGTTATGAATACGACTGCAAAAGTGTATTGCACTAAAATTATTTTGGCTACCAAAACCACATCTTCCTTTTTTCTTTTTCTTTTTTTTTTTTCAATTTGAACCATGCTCAACAATGTACGAAAGAAATCTTCAATTCAGTGTATGATTAGTAACCACCAATTCGTGGGAGTCTTCGCTGGAATGGCTATTTTGATGATTCCTCCCAATGCCTATGGTAAAATTATTAGTGATGATGGCTGTACAAATAAATGTGATGCAAGCAAGTAGCTAAATGATTATGTGGTAATAGGTCTCATGATGGGAAAGGCTGCCAGAACGTTGACAGGTGTGCGATATTCTTCTTACCAAAGTTTTTGACTTGCTGGGAAGGGAGAAAAGGGGAGATGAACTCACATTTCAGCAGAACAACAGGAGCCACGCCATGCAGCCGAATGAATGGTAGTCTCTAAATTGAGTTCTATGATCCCCGTTTCTCCCTATCACATCGCTTGACAGCAGTCTATGAAAGGAAAGCCATTACATGTACACTATTACTCAAACTGACTTCAAAAGGAGACACGCCCACTTTCAGTTTATAATCATAAAGTTTGTGTGTTTGTTTGTTTGTTTGTTTGTTTGTTTGTTTGTTTGTTTTTATGATAAAGTCCATGCTCTCATGTAGTGCAAGCACCGGTAAACATATCAAGACATGAATAATCATGATACATTTGTGGAAGCAAACAACAATTTATTACTGAGTGCTGATATGCAGGAAGACTCATGCATAATAATTAATGATAACCGTCCAGATTGTGGGCGTGTCTCCTTGTCCTCAGTCCTATGGTGGCAGAAAGTTCATTGACACTTTTTTTACGCAGGTGATTTTTAGCACATGGTCAGATTGTCAGTCAGTTGTTTGTTCAAGTATAGGCGGAAATTGATTTCTATACCTTTGTCGGATAATACATGTATGATGAGGGATACCGTTGCGTTAGATATGAAGTTAAAACTTTATCATGTACATTGCTGTTAGTGCTGTATACATGATGCGAATTTTGCATTGGTGTATGAATTTATGAGATTTTCTTCTGCAATAAATATGATTATATCGGCACCGCCGTCCCGACAACAGAGCGTAATGTTTGTATAACTCTGTCATTGGATTGGTTCCATGTGAGCTGCTGTGTTGACGGTGAAATTGCTCAGCAAAACTTGAAGGCGAGTAGCACCCAAATATGGTGTGTGCGGACTGGGTGTATCCCTCGCTGGAGTAGAAGACTACAACGATTAAATGTCACAGTAGCACAACGACATCTTACATAATTGATATAGAAAATAGAAAAGAGAATCTACAGATTTTCTTTTTATAATAATTAGGATTGTAATATGATAATTATTATAGTTATTTTTTCATTATAAGTAGTACTATAGTATAGGAGTAGGATAAGTAGTAGTAGTACGTGTAGTAGTAGTAGTAGTAGTAGTAGTAGTAATTTACTAGTATATTAAGTAATCCATTGGTGTCTATGTCCACTTGGATCTTTTTTTTTTCTTCTTTTTGCAGAGTGAAACCACTGATAAGATATGTCCAACTTTTACATACTTTGTGCGTGTGATAAAATATGTTGACTCAGCATTTCTTTCATGAACTGAATAGATTGGATTGGTATAAGAATTGGAGTAAAAAAAGAAAAGAAAGTAATCTCGATTAGTAAAAGGCTGGGCAGCGCGTGTGGAACATATACGCGGTAGGAATCGAACCCACCATCGCTTATGTGAACAATAAGGGCATTTCCATTATGCTAAACGAAGTATCCACACTGCATAGCCAGCCGGTAATATGTGCACAAGGATGCATATAAATCTATGTACAGCATTCATTCGTGTTCAGAGTGAAATAAAGTTTCGCACGCGCGGCGCGCTCAACGAATTTTCAGAATGGATGGGGGAAAAAACGTTAAAGGACAAGTTCACCTTCATAAACATAAGGATTGAGAGAATGCAGCAATATTAGTATAACACATCAGTGAAAGTTTGAGGAAAATTGGACAATCGATGCGAAAGTTATGAATTTTTAAAATTTTTGTGTTGGAACCGCTGGATGAGGAGACTACTACAGCTTGTGAGTCATATGCGTACAACAGTATAAAGAAAATGTAAAGAAAATTCAACATATTTTCACTTTTTTTCGCACAATAAAAGAGCACTTGACTTGCCTCTTCCTAAAGGCAGGGGGAATAATATTACCCATAACATTTGTCGGTAACGAGTCGGGGGAATGTGTACTTTTTTCAAAACATGACATTTTGTGAAATTCTCTTTATATTTTCCGTATATTGTTGTACGCATGTGACATCTAAGTTATTCACAGACTGCAGTAGTCTTCTCATCCAGCGGTTACTGCACAAAAACTTCAAAAATTCATAACTTTTGAACGGATTGTCCGATTTTCCTCAAACTTTCAATGATGTGGTCTACTGATATTGCTACATTCTCTCAATCTTTATGTTTATGAAGGTGAACTTGTCCTTTAACTTTTCAGGAACAAAGAAAATAATACAGATCGCATAACTTCGATGAACGCCTGAAAAGAAGAGATGACATGGATGATAACAGTCATAATATCAATTAAGACACATGACACGTTAACATTTAACATTGTTTGGTCTAGTATGTATCTAAACCTAAACTCATCAATGTAAATCCCGTCCGTACGTACAATGTTATAACTTTACAGGTGGAAACTATTACACCTATCGCAGTAAGAGTGAGCTATAAACGAACGCGTAAAACTAGTGAGCTAATAAATTTGAAAGTCCAAGTCCGTTATCTAATGTAAGGATCTATAATACTAAGATATTTTGTGTGGTGTTACAGTTTGTCTCTTTCCACTTTTGGACGTCGACTCCGCAGGGACATTAAAGTTGTTTTGCCGGAAATACTGCTAGCTCCGAGTTCAGGGATACGACGGTCCAGCTGAATAGCAACAGGAAATGATTCATAATTGTTCCTTTGCTAATTTGCCTTTGAGGGTCAATTTTCTCAAACATACACAGTAAATAGAATGATGCTTCATTTCCTTCGCCTCTCAAATCGTCACCATTTTTATTTAAACAAAAAAAAGGGGGGCTGGAAGGAGAGTTCACATACACGTATTGGGATTTTTTGAAACCATAAACTTTCCCGCGTTATTCTGTAGTGCAATCCATAATGCCAAGGCAGCCGACTTGAACAAGAACACCCAGCTCTTTTCTGTTTGTTTTTTAAATCTATTTGAAGGTTCTCTCACCTTGTCCAAGTTACTGACGTTGTACACAATGAAGTCATTGTTGTGTTTTTCTTGTTTACCATCCCATTATATTGACGCTGATATAGTGGTGATACAAATATGGTCGTCCATATTCATGAGGGTTGTGAGTTTGAATAGTCAGCACATCCATAACGCATGCAGATTATTATAAACTTGCCATTTTGCGAAAGGAACTGTTGGGTATTTACACCTCGTTGACCGCATTGCTTGTTTTGTAGTATAGGCCTATTGTATCTTCAAGATTCCTGTCATTTTGGGAAGCATTCTTCAAACAGTACATAGTCCTTGTCGTTGTTTTTTTTTTAATTTGTTCATCACTGCTTGGTAATTGAATAGAAAGGTGGAATATGTTCCAGACTGTTATCATTATCAGTACATTGTACCATGAATATTTACATTGATGGGAGACAATAATCCCGCAGGCTATCAACTTCAAAATCCGCCGTCTATATCCACAAGTTGGTCTGATGTTAGAGATTTTGTAAGCACCACTATAGCTTAAAATATCAAGGGTTGCTTAAGGCTAAGTTCAATGACAGAGTATAGATTGCTGATTGGACAGAACTTCAACGATATAATGTGATAAAATGATTCGTATTTTCTTAATTTTTTTTCTTTTCTCTTAGGAAAAACAGAAAGAAATTGCATTTTATATGTTCTTGTCTGTTTAGGCCCTCCTATATACTCTCACAGTCATAATATATGTGATATCATGCATGAGCGTCACAGATATAAAAGCTCGCTACTGTGTAGGTGTGGCAAGACATCCTACTACACATCGAAGTGGGCGTCCATAATTCAATCATGCACTTGATAAAAGGAAAAATAAATATTAAAAGTCTCATGCCGAAATAGTAAGACTAATCTCTCCATTCAGTCATCAAATTATTATTATCTTTTTTTTTAAACGGGCTCCTGTAGAAAATCATAAAAAGATAAATATCAAAGATAAAAGTAAAAATACTTTCGCCTCCCAAAAGGCTGGTTGGCGCGTGTGGAAAGATTACGTAGTAGGGATCGAACCTACAATCTCTTATGTGTCAGATAAGGGCAGTACCATTGTGCTATACGAAGTATCCACACTGCATAGCCAGCCAAGCGTAGATGCACATTAGCAGTTATATTGATTGACTCGACGGAGAAAATAAAACGCCGCTTTTTCTTTCTTTTTTTTCTTTTGACTGGAACCGTTTCCTGTACAGAGGTTTGACACACTATTTGACTGTTTGCGTTCCGTACTGCACTTTGTACTGTTGTACTTCACGTCATGCATCGGGAGCTCGTGTTGTAGTGTCTTTGTCGTGAAATATTACCCATTCATTGTTCAATTTCTGCTCGTGCTGCTAAAGAAAGTCTGTTCCTGCAGATTAAAGCTCATTGCTAACACGCCAATAGCTGCTATTTTATCGTGTTATCAATATTATATTTCTGTTCATTCGTTCATTCATTTCTCAACTTGTTATATTCATTGATTTGTTTGTCATCTGTTTATTTATTCATTAGATTATTAATTTATAATTATTGTTTTTTTTGTTTAGTTTTAGTTTCAGTTTAGTTTTGATATGCTTTGTTTTGTTTGTTTGTTGTTGTTGTGTGTTTTTTCCAGAGCTCTATTATTGGTATTAAATTTAGTTGTGTATTTAAATTGCTTGTATGCATTGTTCACAAGAGTTGCTGTATTTAACAACCACAACGTTTGTCGATGATTTGCCCTACCTAGCAGCATCTATAAGTGAATTCCTGCAGCCTAAAACCTGGCGTCAACTATATAGGGCGCGGACAAGACGCTGAACGTATAAGATTAAAAATTCCGTATTCATTCAGCAACTACTCCACATTGCATGTCCTCCAAAGATTCCGTTTCGCTGTCTTTGAAGTTTCCTAAACACTTTCGGATGTTTTCGGAAAAATTTCGGTGTCCAAATTTTGACCATGTCCAAAATGTAGGCCTACTGTGGCAACTTGAATTGTTCTCAGGAGTCGTGAGGACATCTTCAGGACATTCAACGTTTCTGTAACACAAACCCAAACACTCCTTTTCGGGGCTAAAGTGGACGCCAGTTTTGTAAGGAACATACTTGGAGGGAAGTGTATTTTGTCACTATATAGGATGCAGGAAAAGAATGTATGAATTGTATTGGTATATACATTAAAAAGAAACGGTCTATTGCATCAAGGAAGAATATCCACATATCCTTTCGCTAGAACAGGAAACTGCTTGTTTTTATAATACCAAAGCTCTTTGAATGATTTGTTGTACAACCTCTAAACAGTCTTAAGGAAATCAAAAGGTTGTTTATAACGTGTATACAAAATTTTGGATGAATGGAAATTCGATATTACCATCACCATTGTTTCACGGACATTTTATTGTGATATTGTAGATATATGTATACGCTTGCAGTACTGGACGGCAGGAGGTACCCAACCGAGGATATCCATGCCCAGTGCACGTGCAGTCTAGAGTACAAGCGCTCATTCTGTAGATAAATTGATAGATCCTATATGTTATGCAAACAAATACATTGATCGGATGATGGAAGTGAAATTTATACTTAAACGGGGATGCACAATACAAATGGGCGACACGAACCACTTCTTTCGTGTTCTGATTGCGACTGCATGCGCTAAGATGTACTTTTCAGCAGTTTATTTTTTCAACATACAACGGATACATACTGTCAAAAATTACACTTTCCTTGTGTGTAAGTGTGTGCTTGTTGTTGTTGTTGTTGCTGTTGTTGTTGTTGTTGTTTTGTTTTGTTTAGCGAGATTTGAACTGGGCTCAACATTCCTGTGCACATAGGACACACATACACTAAATGAATTTTTGTCCAACGGATTTATTTCCCTCTTTTCGACAAAAAAGAAAAGAAAAAGAGCAAAGGGCACATTTGTACAAAATGGAACGTATACCAACGTTCGATATAAATTAGATTAGCTATCTGATTTGTTATCAAGACTTGTATACAAAATACGCATTATTGAGATTATTGAAATCATTGAACACTGAAATTCTGAAAGAAGACATAAATTTAACAAAACGTATGTTTCTCATGTAATTACATAGGCCGTTACATGGGAAGGCCAGGGAGAGAGATGAGGACGCTAGTGTTAGTTAGTTAACTTAGATGGAAAAAGGAATTACTCAGTTTATACTGACGGGAAAGGTTATAAAGTAATACCCCTTTCATAAATCCCTCCTTATCTGTATAAGAATAATGCCAACAATTCAGTAAAATGGCATGCACAACTCTGAAACTAATCTGCACTTTTTTTTTAATTCTTGTTCCATATTCCACATTTCATATTCAGGTTTTATTTTCTATTTGATTTCGAGGAAAAAAATGTGTTTAACACAACAGTCAATTTGAGATAGAATTGCACAAATGTATGGGGGCGCTGTGGCATAGTGGATAAGACTCCCGACTCCCAAACGGAGGACCGTGAGTTCGAATCCCGCCCATATTGAAAACTTTCGGTCATCTGCGAAGCCGCGCTTCCGCGCGAACGCTACAACACGTAAAACGGGTCAAAAATCGACGCATTTTTCCACAAAATCTGCCATAACTTTTAAAATATTTAAGAAGCAAACTTGGGGCGCTCGGATTCTGAATGTAGACACTTTAGGGATTATTTATGTGTATATATCATTATTGTAACATTTGTAGTCGTGACGCAAATTTGATCAGAAAAGTACCTTATGAGTAGATTTGTCTATGGCGAACAGTCCAAATTTGACGAATTTGAGCACATTTTGCCGTCTTGCAATTCTTCCACACGGAATATCTCGAGAACGGAAAGTCGCACGAACTTGGGGCGCACGGTTTTAGAAAGTAGAGATTCTGTCCATTTTTGTGATATAAGAATCTTGTTCATTGGTTGAGCAGTCCTGACGCAAATAAGCAGTAAAGCTAGACTACCCAGTCACAATTGCTGTCATAGGGAACGTGTACAATCCACACAGAGCTATCACGTGACGAGACTACCAACGAAAATTTGAGCCGTTGACCTTCACTGTCTGCCGTCGTCAGCAGTGTGAATTCCTGTGATTTCAAGCTTTTGTTTCTCGCCAAATATCATTTTCAATGCAATATCAAGATACAGTTGTATGTGAGACATTATCTAGATACGTAGCAGCCTTATGAGCAACATAACTGCTAAGATTGGGAGCAAAAACAACCAAATATATTTCACATTCCTTCTCATTTTTCGATGATGGCTCTAGTCGGACTGGTGCATTTTCTTCGGAGGTGGTAATAATGTAAGTAGTTGCAACGGTCGCTTGCCATCTGCTGTCTGCAATTGGGTGCTTATAAACACGTGTTGTGCACAGGTAATCAACTGAAATAATGTTGTAAAGGAATGATAAGGTCCTAGATTGTATCTCAACTGTAGATTTAACCCGATTTCTGCCGCCTACACACAACACACTACGCGTGAAATTATGTGAACATGATGTCCCTCCACGCACGGTGCTGCAGGCCACCCCCATTAACATGTCGACTAGCCACTCGCCCGACACGCTCTCACTTTGTCCAGCGTCTGCTACGTCGGATTTTCTGCGTGAATTAGGGCGAAAGTTTTCAATATGCAGTGCTTACATCCTTGGACAAGATGTTTTTACCCACAATGTCCCTCTCGACCCAGGTGTATAAATGGGTACCTGGCAACGCTAGGGTAATAATAATAGCAGGGCCCTCTGGTAGAGCAGTGGCAACACTGAAGAGGCTACCCTGGGTAAATAAGACCTTATTATTATTATCATTATTATATAAGAACATAATACACCTATGATATTATGATGATGTATTTGAGGAACCTGCTAAAAAGCAAAGCTTGTAGGATGTAGGTTCCAAAGCTATATGGTAAGCGTTTAGTATATCATGCTATTTACAAATTACGAAAGATGACGAAATGTGCAATAATTCTATATGTCAAGATTATGATAAAATCTGCGGAATGTGCAAAATAGTATAGGATATTCATGATAAAACTCAAGGTATCAATGCTAAATAAAGTAGCAATTTTGATCAAGCAAAATGTAGTCACCCGAGCGAGGCGTCATTGCGAATAAACACAGATATCAGGTGATCACGGCAAATTCAAACATGAGATTTTAAAAGATGAGCTTTTAGAATTTTCTTAAAGGAAGACTTAAGGAAGATAAATGAAAAAAAAAAGCTGGATAGCGCGTGTGGAAAGTTACGCAGTAGGGATCGAACCTACAATCGCTTCTGTGAGAGAAAAGGGCATTACCATTATGCTATACGAAGTATCCACACTGCTTAGCCAGCCAGGCGCTGTTGCACATTTGCGTTTTTATGGATTGACTCGGCGGAGGCAATTGATGGCGTCATTTTTACCGACAAACATGTATTACAGTGTAATAGGTTTCGTGTGCAGCTGATTGCCACGCTCTACGTCACTGCACTTTGTACTCTGACGTCATGACCGTGCGTTTTGTATTTGCCTCTGTTGTGATATAAATTACCGATTGCTCTGCTCGCATTGAGAAGCTCGCTCTTGCAGATTATATACAGTTGTATGTCCATAGGTGCTACTGTCGTGACTGTTACGTTTCATGTGCTTATCATCCACCTACTCATTCATTTTTACAAGAGCTCTAAATTTCGCTAGTTCTCATCGGGATCTCACTAATGCAGAATATCTGTATTTCCTTTCCCTAATAAATAGGAAACCATACCCTGAATCTATATGAATGCCAAACAATCTTGACGCTTTGGAAAGTGTTTTTGTTTGTTTATTAAGAGCTCTAAATTTCGCTAGTTCTCATCGGGATCTCACTAATGCAGAATATCTGTATTTCCTTTCCCTAATAAATAGGAAACCATACCCTGAATCTATATGAATGCCAAACAATCTTGACGCTTTGGAAAGTGTTTTTGTTTGTTTATTGGTTTACCTACCATGTAAACACAATTTTTCGATGTATGCATGGTTATTGATATCGTGACATCCCATTCAACAATCTTTCATGAACACCCGATTTCGATTAAAATTTTACTGTTGAACTCGTAATATTTTACTCTTTCTTATATCAGATTAACTTATAGGCACCTATTTAGACTGTGGTACCCCTTTAAGTATGACACTCTTTCTATAGACTAAAAAAAAACACACATAAGCATATTGACAAAGAAGAAATATAATCATTTTAAGAAAAAAGTCAAAAGGGCTGGATGGCGCGTGTGGATGGTTACGTAGTAGGAATCGAACCTACCATCGTTTAAAGGAGAGTTAAGTGCATTACCATTATGCTATACGAAGTATCCACACTGCATAGCCAGCCGATAAATAGTACCCGCATGGATATTTAAACGTTTCACGCTATGGCGCAATGTTCTTCCCACCTGATGCGGAAGTGACTCAGTTAGTGTGTCGTGTGACTACTTGATGGATTAAAAACGAAACCCAAGATAAAACTTTAAAGAAAACCAAAAGGACTTTCGTGCATGTACTATAGTCTCATGAATTAAATATTCAATATCGCCCTCTCTCTCTCTCTCTCTCTCTCTCTCTCTCTCTCTCTGCCTAGGCAAGGATGTCTTGTAAGAAATAAATAAGCTCCGCTAACACAATTTTATGAATGGGTCAACTATTAATAACGATGTATACTATTGATTAAATATTAGCAGGAGTCCAAGCAGCCTTATAAACAAACAGCCCACACTTCTCTCTAAAAAAAAAACATATCCCGCACCATGCCTTATGCACAAACAGTCCATACTTTCTAAAACATACCCCGCACTCAAGATGACCGAAGGTATAAAAAGAAACTGTTATTTCTGTGCTTTGTGTTGTTATTGTTGTTGTTGTCGTCGTTATGTTTTGTTTTTTTTTTTGGCTGATTTTATATCTTCCTTTCCGGTCAATTTTCCTGGCATACCTGGCCCTATAGTGTCTGTGCCATAAATGTGATATGTTATAGTTTATATGTTTGCATTCTAAAATCATAGTAAGTATTGTTCATAGTATCAGCATCATATATCAATGATTAAATGTACAATAGTATATAGAAGAATTCAAAATAGATATGTTTTATCGGTATAACAAATAGGTGCTGTTGTTGTTTTGTTCCAGTGTTCCACGTCTTACAAGCTTGGCATTTTTGGTGGAACACTGTTTTCCATCGTTGTGATTATTTACTATTTTTGTTGCCATGGCAAAGTGCATTGTTTCTTTTTTATGACATCATTCGTGCATATACTTTATATTGTATTTGAAAAAAAAATGCCTTTATCAGACGAATGTAAGACAAACTGAAAAAGTTGTACCACTTTGGATCATATCAACTTTTTCTTTTCTTTTTTTATGATGGAAATAAAAATAAACTATTGAATTGAATTGAATTGAATTGAAGAAATATGATTTAAACATAACAGACATTATAGTTTGTGGATTGTTTTTAACTGAAATAGGTAAAATTTAACAAAAAAAAAAGTTGTGACAAGTTGAAGCTTAACATATTTTGCGACACATTGCGTCTATGAAAGAAGATCTAACGGCATTCTCTCATCACTCTTCATAATTATGGTTTGTGTAGAGAACATTCTTCATGTCAGGCATCAGTTGAGGCCTCCTTTAACACTTTATGGTATACTTGGAGTATGCAACGGGGATTAGAAAATTAACGCGAATTTAAGCGAATTGCATAATCCGAACAGTTTTGTATACATCAGCTGTGGATCTTGGGGGGGGGGGGCCACCGGGCGCTACCTCCCCCTTTTTTTTTTCGTTAAAACGAAAGAAATAAAGAGGAAAGGGGGTGTGTGCGCCCTTTAATTTTGTAAAGGTATCCCCTTTTACGGAATTCCTGGATCCGCGCCCCTGTACTAGTATTATAGATTATGTACTATATGACATGTATATATATATATATATATATATATATATATATATATATATATATATATACTTTTGGGCTTGATATTCAATAGAAGAAATCACAACGTATTATAAATCCCCGTTTCTTAGTTAAGTTCACGTAATAATGACTTATCCTGGTATTATATTTCACTCCGCACATGAGAATTATATCAGTATTTCTTGATTATTCGCAGTTTAGTTTATTATAGTTACATGTATTATAAGTTATTCACAGACTTGAATTGCTCTATATTTTCTAGTACTAGCGATTTCCTCTTTGTTCCTTTTCTATTCTTTACTGTGTCATAAGATATTCTAGTGACTGATATTTTTTTGTTATTGATCATCAAGTGTACAGCAACACTTGCCAATCAGCCTCGTGGCTGAGAAAGGAAGCTATGTATACGTATTTGCAATTTATGTGTGTCTGTTTGACATGTTGTGCTCTGAAATTTATGAAGAAATATATACCATTCAATCAATCAATCCATTCATGCATGCATGCATGCATCCATCCATCCATCAATCAATCAATCAGTCAATTAATCAATCAATCAATCAATTAATAATGTCGCAATCTAACATAGTAGAACCCCCTTTCCAAAGTCACAATACACTGCTAAATAGCGAATTCTTAATCATGTAATTGTGATCATGATGATGATGATGATGATAATAATAATAATAATAATAATAATAATAACAATAATAATAATGATAATAATAATAATAATAATAATAATAGTAATGTCTTCTTTAATATTCAGGATAGCCTCTTTAGTGTTGTCACTGCTCTATCAGAGGGCCATGTCATTATCATTGCCCTGGCATTGCCAGGTACCCATTCTTCACCTAGACCTATATAGGTCGAAAGAACGGGTGCACGTCGTGAGACCAACACCCACGAGTCATACAGCCCATGAGTCATACAACCCACGAGTTATACAGCTCACGAGCCATACAGCCCATGAGTTCGACACTAAGCTAACAAGGCTCACGAGACCGACACATTAAGCCCCGTGTTGTATCTGTCGAAGCCCAAAATTCACGAAGGTGGTACAATTGAAACCTAAACTACGGACAATTTGTATGGAGCGCCAAGTGTCCCATGGCCTATTTCATTACGAAATTAGAAATGCTCATTTCGTTAACGAAATGGTCATTTCGTCGACGAAAATAATTACTAATTTCGTAACGAAATAGGCCATGGGACACTTGGCGCTCTATACAAATTGTCCATGGATTAAATCATGGTTTTAATTGTACCACATTCGTGAATTCTGGGCTATAGTGTCGAACTCATGGGCTTTACTTGCCAGTGTCGAACTCGTGCGCTGTATGACTCGTGAGCTGTATGACTCATGGACCTGTTTTCAATGTCGAACTCGTGGGCTGTATGACTCGCGGGTGTCGGTCTCGTGGGATGACCCCGAAAGAACACGCGGTTGATATAAAAGCATCTTGTCCAAGGACGTAAGAACTGGACTGGATTCGAACTCGGGTCCTCCGACTGAAAGTCAGGACTCTTATCCACAATAGCCAGTGTCCCCATCATCTTCTCGAATTCATGTCGAGAGAGGATGGTTTGCGATGACTAATCGTGCTTTAATGCGGACAGAAGACATGATGACGTATGACGTCACCACTTCGTTCTAATTTCCATCCGGGAACGTGATGGATTCTTAATTCCAGGAAACCCACTATACATTGCAAATGCCCTAACCTTTCGATATTTGTTCGATTGTGAGGAAACTTTCTACATCTTCTGTTCACTTGATCTTGGTGTCTTTCTCAAAGTCAGGGTATGAATACATATCTTGCAACTTTATTGCTATTTAAGCGCAAGCATCAGAAACATTTCTTTCTAGTATTCATCCCAATCTTTTAGGAAGTGAGTCAATTTGAGTTCTTTCTTTTCTGTAGAATTTACAACATGTGAATGGGCTGCTTCAACAAATCAAATGTCTTTCATGTTTCTGATTCCGCTCTTTTGTCTTTACACATTATACATACATGCCCGGTATGTATAGGATAAGAATGTTTGTTTTGGTTGATTAGCGTGTGTGCGCCTGTAAAATAGCGACTAAATGGAATGCTCCGTAGGGAGAAGAGAGTGAGCACTGTCAATGCTGGTTGAAAATAATGTATCTAGTGAGCGGGATAATAATAGTCTGTAAAGCACATTGACATTTTGAACAAGTCTGAAATGCGCTTCATAAAAACTATTAACATATTTGCCATTAACATAACTTATGACACACTTATGGTAATATGTTTTCATACCTGGAGGCATCAGCAATGAGAACTCTTCTTAAGATATTATAATATTATGCAAAGTACTTTTTGGGCACTTATATAAATACTGTATAACCCTTGTATCACGATTTGTTGAATAGCCCTCGCCTAATAGGGTATATGAGTTATCCCCCACAAAACATCGCAATTGATTGGTACTTGTAATCATAATCTAATTGAGAAATGCTGTTAGGTGGTCTCAGCCTTTGTCTCATGATGTTCCAAGACCCGAAACCATGCCATCTTTATCTCTGATGATTATCCTTAATTACCAGGGCAATTGTGCTTTCATTAATCGACACTGTCATGCGTAATATGAGAAACCTGCTTAAAAGCAAAGCTTGTAGGATGTAGGTTCCAAAGCAATATAGTATTAGTAAGCGTTTAGTACATCATACTTATTACGAAAGATAACTAAATGTGCAATAATTCTATATGTCGAGATTATGATAAAATCTGCGGAATGTGCAAAATAGTATAGAATATTCATGATAAAACTCAAGGTATCAATGCTAAATATAAAGTAGCAATTTTGATCAAGCAAAATGTAGTCACCCGAGTGAGGCGTCATTGCGAATAAACACAGATATATCAGGTGATCACGGCAAATTTAAACATGAGATTTTTAAAGAAAAGCTGCTAGAATTTGCTTGAAGGAAGACTAAAGAAAAATAAATGAAAAAAAAAAAAAGCTGGATAGCGCGTGTGGAAAGTTACGCAGTAGGATTCGAACCTACAATCGCTTCTGAGAGAGAAAAGTGCATTACCATTATGCTATACGAAGTATCCACACTACTTCGCCAGCCGGGCAGTGTAGCACATTTGCCTTTTTATTGATTGACTCAGTGGAGGCAATTGTTGCGCCACTCTTACCGAAGGTTTCGTGGGCAGCTGATTGACACGCTCGATGTCGCTGCATATTTTTTTTTTTTTTACTCAGACGTCATTATGACCGTGCGTTTTGTACCGCCTCTGTTGTGATATATTACCGATTGCTCTTCTCGCATTGGGAAGCTCGCTCTTGCAGATTATACTTATAATATGTCCATATGTGAAACTGACATGACTGTTATGTTTTCTTGTGCTTATCATCCATCTACGCATGCGTTTTTACAAGAGATCTAAATTTTGCTGTAGCTCTCATTCGGGATCTCACCAATGCAGAATATCTGTATTTCCTTTCCCTAGTAAAAAGTAGTAAATAGGAAACCATACCCTGAATCTAGCTATATGAATGCCAAACAATCTTGACGCTTTGGAAAGTGTTTTTGTTTGTTTATTGGTTTGTGTTAAGATAATATTATACCCATGTAAACACAATTTTTCAATGTATGGATATTGATATCGTAAAATTCTATTTATGAACACTTAGGCCTCCTGGGATATAAACATATACGATCGCAGTGTACTGTGAGTGACCGCAGGTGGTACTGTGCCATTGATATTTTGTGACCACCATGGCCACATGCAACTTAAAGGAGGAAATCTAGTCCAAATATAAGTTGGTCTGATAAAAAAACAGTAAAATCTTACGAGTTCAACGGTACAAATTTGACTGAAATCGGATGAAAAATAAGGACGTTATGACATTTTGAAGTTTTGCTAATTTCTGCAAAACAGTTCTTGAACAGTGGATATGAATATGCAAATTTGAGTAAGCTAACCATGTCATAACCTCACAATTTCCCATTGATTGTGTACAAAAAAAGAAAAAAAAAAGATAAATGTGTCTGTCATTGAAGTCTGAAACATCATGTTATTCCTGGTTTAATAACTTCGGAATAGTGATCAGTTAGATATACCAGGATTTAAGTCTCTGGCATAACTGCGTTTGAATGAAAAAAAAAAACATGGAAATTTCTAAAGTTTAAGTACAAACTATAATGGCAAGTTGTGTGGGGATGACATGCTCACTTTGCAATTTGCACATTCATATTGACCGTTCAAGAACTGTTTCCTGAAAAATTAGCGAAACTTCAAAATGTCCTAACTTCCTTATTTTTCACCCGGTTTCGATCGAAATTTTACCGTTGAACTCGTAATATTGTACTCTTTTTTATATCATACTAACTTATATTTGACTGTATTGCCCCTTTAAGTATATGACACTCTTTCTATAGACTAAAAAACACACAAAAGCATCGACAGGATGAGGAAGCAACAAAGAAGCTATATAATCATTTCTTTGAAAAAAAAAGTTAAAAGGGCTGGATGGCGGGTGTGGATGGAGAACCTACCATCGCTTGAAGGAGAGTTAAGTGCATTACCATTATGCTACACGATGTATCCACACTGCATGGCCAGCCGATAAATAGTACCCGCATGGATATTTAAACGTTTCACGTTATGGGGCAATGTTCTTCCCACTTGATGAGGAAGTGACTCAGTCAGTGTGTCATGTGACTCAGTCAGAGTGTCATGTGACTACTTGATGGATTAAAAACAAAACCCCAGATAACACTTTAAAGAAAACCAAAAGAACTTTCGTGCATGTAGTCTCATGAATTAAATATTGAATATCGCTCCCCCCCCCCTCTCTCTCTCTCTCTCTCTCTCTCTGCCCACGCAAGGGTAAGCTCAGCTAACACAATTTCATGAATGGGGCTACTATTAAATAACGATGTACACTATTGATAAAATTGTAGCAGTACTCCAAGCACCCTTATAAACAAATATCTAATAATCTAAAACATATCCCACACTATGCCTTATGCACAAACAGCCCTTACTTTCTAAAACATAACCCACACTCAAGATGACTAAAAGGATTAAAGAAAAATGATTTAAACATATAACAGAGATAGTTTGTGGATTGTCTTTAATTGAAATAGGTTGAATTGAACAAAAAAAAAGTTGTGACAATTCGAAACTTAACTTATTTTGCGACACATTGGTCTATGAAAGAAGATCTAACGGCACTCTCTCTCATCACTATTCATAATTATGGTTTGTGTAGAGAACATTCTTCATGTCAGGCACCAGTTGAGGCCTCCTTATTACTTCATGGTGTACTTGAAGTATATGCAACGGGGATTAGAAAATTAACGCGAATTTACGCTTTACGCGTAAATTCGGGAGGGCACCGGGCGTCCCCCCTTTCCTCTTTATTTTCTATTTTGCAAAAGAAAAGAAATAAAGAGGAAAGGGGGGGCGTGCACCCTCTTTAATTTTGTGAGGTACTCCCTTTTAAGGAATTCCTGGATCCACGCCCCAATATTATTATGTATATATCATATATATTATATTGATACTTGTGGGCTTGATATTCAATAGACGAAATCATAACGTAATAATAAACTCCGTTTCTCAGTTAAGTTCACGTAATAATGACTTATCCTGGTATTACATTTCACTCCGTACATGAAAATAATATCAGTATTTCTTAATTATTCGCAGTTTAGTTTATTATAGTTATTATAAGTTATTCACAGACTTGAATTGCTCGATATTTTTTAGTACTAGCGATTTCCTCTTTGTTCCTTTTCTGTTGTTTGCTATGTGTCATAAGATATTCTAGTGATTGATATTTGTTATTGATCATCAGGTGTACAGCAACGCTTGCCAATCAGCCTCGTGGCTGAGAAAGGAAGCTATGTATACGTACTTACAATTTGTGTGTGTCTGTTTGACATGTCGTTCTCTGAAATTTATTATTTAATCAATCAATCAACCCATCAATCAATCCATCCATCCATCCATCCATCAATCAATCAATCAATCAATCAATCAATCATTCAATCAACAATCAATCAATCAATAATGTCGCAATCTGACATAGTAGATCCCGTTTCCAAAGTCACAATACACTGCTAAATCACAAATTCTTCTTCATGTAATTGTGATAATGATGATGACAATGATAATAATAATATTGATAATAATAATAATATAATGATAACAATAATAATAATAATAATAATAATAATAATAATAACAATAACAAAAATGATAGGTCTTCTTTATCCAGGGTAGCCGCTTTAGTGTTGCCACTGCTTTATCAGACTGCCCTGTCATTATTACCCTGTCACTGGCAGGCATTCATTCTTCACCTAAAGGCCTATATAGGTCGAAAGAACATGCGGTTGATATAAGAGCATCTTGTCCAAGGACGCAAGAACTGGACTGGATTCAAACTCGGGTCCTCCGACTGAAAGTCAGGACTTTCATCCACTATAGCCAGTGTCCACATCATCTTCTCGAATTCATGTCGAGAGAGGATGGTTTGCGATGACTAATCATGCTTTAAAGCAAGCAGAAGACATGATGACGTATGACGTCACCACTTCGTTCTAATTTCCATCCGGAAATGTGATGGATTCTTAATTCCAGGAAATACCATTACACATTGCAAATGCTCTAACCTTTCGATGTTTGTTCGATTGTGAGGAAACGTACATCTTCTGTTCACTTGATCTTAAAATCTTTCTCAAAGTCAGGTATGAATATCAATGTACATATCTTGCAACTTTATTGTTATTTAAGCGCAAGTATCAGACTCATTTATTTCTAGTATTCATCCCAATCTTTTTGGGAAGTAAGTTAATTTTAGTTTTTTCTTTTCCGTAGAATGTACATGTGAATCGACTGCTTCAACAAATCAAATGTCCTTTACGTTTCCGGTTCCGCGCTTTTGTCTTTACACATTATACACACATGCCCGGTATGTACAGGATAAGAATGTTTGTGTTTGTTGATCAGCATGTGCGCGCCTTAAAATGGCTGCGACTGGCTGGAATGCTCCCCAGCAGGGAGTGGAGAGTGAGCACTGTCAATGCTGGTTGAAAATAATGTATCTAGTGACCGGGATGATGATAGTCTGTAAAGCACATTGACATTTTAAACAAGTCTAAAATCCGCTTCATAAAAACTACTATCACATCGTTATTAACATCACTAATGACACACTTATGATAATATGTTTTCATGTCTGGAGGCATCAGCGATGAGAACACTTCTTAAGATATGCAAAGTACTTTTTGGGCACTTATATAAATACTGTATAACCCTTGTATCACGATTTGTTGAATAGCCCTCGCCTAAAAGGGTATATGAGTTATCCCCCACAAAACATCGCAATTGATTGGTACTTGTAATCATAATCTAATTGAGAAATACTGTTAGGTGGTCTCAGCCTTTGTCTCATGATGTTCCAAGACCCGAAACCATGCCATCTTTATCTCTGATGATTATCCTTAATTACCAGGGCAATTGTGCTTTCATTAATCGGCGCTGTCATCAACAGAAAATAAGTACTTGTTTCCGGGATACATACATAGGACATGGATATTCTTGCAAGTAAGCAAGGATCCGGTATTGCTATGAGAGATTCATTTCTGTATCTGACTTGACTGTGTTGGCCATCGTTCACAATCTCGTCGACTTGTGTCAAAGTACTCTTCATTCTTAAATGGTGACAGGATGGAAAACACAAATGCGTTTCAGAGCAGGACTTCTGACGACAGGCTGCATCACCACTCATCAATTCTGGGATGTTTTCTATTAAGCTTGGGAGCATGCCTCGCTTTTCTTCCAAATCTCCCGTCTGACATGGGACAGAGTTCTGGCACAAAGCAGATTACATACACGGTAGTAACATCCGGATACTGTGTGGCCGCACTTTGCATACAGCTGCTTCTGCTACACTTCGTTCGCAACCGAAAGAACTTCCACAGGAGTCAACTTGTCCTCTGGCCGAAAAGATGTCAAGAATGTGCCCGAGTTCTTGGCATGCTATCATCGAATGAAAATTCTTCGTCAGATCTCGACGTCTACCACGGACCGTTGACACCGTCTTCTCCATCACCTGATCAAACTCCGTGCTCATCAATAAATGGGGACAGTGACGAGAACACAGATTGGTCGCAGTCACAGACGACGTTTACCAGACCTATGGAAAACACGATTCAATCAATTAATAGTTCTAATCATAGCTTGATCGATTCCGCCTCTTCGAATACAGCTGAATGCACAACAGCAGACTTTGCTGGGTTGAGTTTGCGCAACTGTTTAAAGAATGCTTTCATGTTCTTTTCCATACTTTCTTCATTTGGATTGCAGTTTCTAATAATAATGCAAGTTGTTTGTCTCGTTCGAAAAGAAGGCAATGTAATGATCCTGAGTATCAAGGAGGTATCTGATTTGTCATTGTTGGCATTTATTCCGCTGTCAATAAAGTTTACTGCGAATTACCACGATGCCGTTTTTGTCTCGACCAGACGGAACAGTGCTACTCTTGCCCTGCTTCTATCAGTTGGTATTTGGATATGTGTCTCCGTAGTTCAAAAACCAATCGCCAACATCATGAATAATCCTTATAGCGCGGGAGATGTGCCCTGTGACCTTAACGGAACACTTCAAAAGGTCTTTGATAACTCTAGGATGACTCTAATCTACCAGCAGTGTCTCATAATCGCTGTGGCAATTCTGTGGCAGATGTTTGCATCATTGACCCCGCGAAATACATTGTCACCTTCCCTTGGCCAACATCACTTTGAGACTTCCAGGTCACAAGGCGTCGGATCTTTGCTTCAGTCGATCGTACATCACTGCAAAATGTATTTCAGACACGTGTTTATGCCACGTCGTTTGTCTAACGAAGATGACCGACGCATTTTCCCACGGATGGATGGAACCACTGGACTTCAATCATTCGTCTACAAGACTTGGACTCTGTCGCTTGTGATTTTTGGGTGCCATGTTATTCTTGCTTTCTTTGTGTCGTCCCCATGGTACCAGTACACAGGCTTACGTGAAAATTATGTGCTGCAGTGCCTGGAAGTGGCGTCGGTCTTTCCATTGATGCTTATGTTGATTCATGAACGTCATATGGCTAGGACACAACTCCCTCGAGACATTCACCTGACGCCCATTTCTCATGTGTTTCTGGAGGGACATGACGTTCTTCTTCTTCTCTGCTCGTGCGCGATTTTCTGTAAAGCTATTTTCCGTGTGTCAGCGGCGATCGGTCTCCTCTTCAGTGATTCATATGTGAAAAGATACGGCATCTCACGTCCAATATATTGCCTTATCTACTCGTTCGTTTCCGTTGTATCCATTTGGATGACTACTTCTTTACTTCTTCGTGTTCAGAGGATGACAGCAAGTTCAATTAAGGAAATCAAGTTGGTTTTAGCCAGCCTTATTTACTTCATAACAACAAACGTCAATGAATGGGTAAGGTTTAACTTTTTTCGATTGGAGCGTGACGTGGAAGTCAATTTCTATAGCGAGAAAACGAAACAGGTCATGGATGTATTGCTTATTCCATTCGCAATCCTTTACTTCTCGTATGGAACAATAATTGCCTACGAATCTTACACGGTAATCTTGCGAGAAGCCCTACTGAAGGAAAGTACCTCACGTAGATAGGTGCTACAAGACCGATCTCCTTTCGGTAAACGAAAGTTACGGAGGAAATCTATACCTGGACTCTCGTTCAAGACTCCCCTCCTTCAAAGTTACTCTCAATTTCTCTTCTTGCTTTTAAACTTAACAAAATGTGTTTTTCTAGGAAACAATATCATCCTGAGGAATTCAAACGTTATTTGTCAAGAATATGTTTTAATTCAAATACTAAACGGTTAAAGAAACTTATTTGATGGCTTCTGTGAATGACGCATGTACTGTAACTTTCGACACAAAAAGAAACTAACAAAAATCAGTCCCCTGTCATTATTTTGTCTCATTCAATGATGACGAAAACCTTTTCGAAAATCTCCAGACAGTCTTCAAAACGGCTAATTAAGAAAAAATAAATACATATCGATTGGTTAGACACTGATGAAGAACCACACATTAATGAACTTTTATGAAATCCTCGTGTCATCCTCACGAGTTGGGAGATACACGACTTCATGGATGCCGGATCTCTACGCAAATTGCACACAGAAGCGTACAAATGGGTAATCAAATATTTCTGGCGAAGAATGTACTTTCGTGCAGGAAAAGTAGAAATTCTTAATCATACAGGCGGGCCTATGTCTTCGCAGATGACAATGAGATGTGCATATCGCACATGGAGTTCTCTATTCGGAGTAAGACTACTATAAAATTTCGTTAAGGACTTTTAAATTCAATCCAGTGAAAGGAACATGAAATTAATTCTAACATTTCCTGATTCACTCTGGTGTTTATATCTATTTTGAATGTAATCAACTGATTTTTTTTCTAAGAACTGGGGCATTTTCAATGTATAACAAGTGTGACTATATGAATTGTGAATAATTCGAATGCGTGGGTGTTTGGGCTTTTTCCAAATCTTTTAGTAGCTCTATTTTGATTTGAATGGCCTAGTCTGTATATGTTTAAGCTTGGAATTTACCTTCACTCATGTCTAATGTATGCACTCTTTTGTACACTTATAAAGTATAATAATCCCGCACACTGTACATGATTAACATAGGAAACTTTAAATCCCTTACAGATATACAAAAATTATCGATGTCATAATAGTAATGATGATAATAATTATTATGATGATAATAATGTTAATAATAATAACAACAATGATAATGATAATAATAGTAATAATAATAATAACAATAATGGCGATGTGGGACAAGATAAAATCATGTTTTAGAGGTATTTACAAAATAGTGAAAAAAAAAATGTTGTTTGCAGCTTGGACAAAAAAGAGTTGTTTCTCCAGTGCTCCAAAGGCGCTTCTTTCAACAGTTTGTACTTTGCAGTAATGTAAAGGTTAAAAAGAGTTTATGTTACAAGAGCAAATTTTCATCTGCACCATACAAGCCATAGGACAGTCACACAGTGCGAGACAGTGTCCAACATTTATTAATTTTGTACAAAGCAACATTTAAAGTATTTGACCGACTCGATCCATCCGCTTTCAAAGCTGGTAAAATTTCACAACTTGACAAATTAGAGGATTTTTTTTTTCAACTGGTATGTGACATAAAACGAGTAAGATTTGCAAATATTTATTATACCTCTTATTTCAAATGTAATGTCTTTTCTTTTGCAATTTCATTCTAATGAAGAAAAATACCAACTTTGTCTCAGGCGTATAATTCCAATTCAGCACGTGTTTCAATAGTTTTGTTTGTTTTTGTTGTGTTTTTTTTACGGCCTCGTGCTGCTGACACTATTGACAACCATTCAAAACTTTCAATTTTCTTTTCTTCAATTAATCTAAATTGAATTCAGTGTCTGAAAAAACATTGCACACAGGACTATTACCCCAAATTTACCGTCTGTACAAACTTGCTCCAAGATATCATACGAAATGAGCATTGTGATTACTTGAAATTTGATATGAATTAAATAATTGTGAGCAAATAAACATGAAACAAAGTGCAAAGACAAATGTAGAAATTGAAAATATCAAAACATGTCAGTCTTAAAAGAGCTTGATCTTAACGGCACAGCTTCAGAGCATGTGTCTTGGCAGAAATATATATTTCATTTTTTTTTTTTTTGCTGTGTTATAGATTTTTGCATGTTAACTAACTCTATCTTGTCATGAAATATTTCCATAGAAAGAAAAAAATGATGTTCATGCGTTGTCATTTAGTATCAAAAATGTTATTACGCTCCCCCAAATATGTAATGATGCTTATTGTGATATTGCGTATCAAATTTGTATGTGCATATCATTAATGAAATGAAATGAAATTAAATGTTATATTCCTTTCATATATGGGTGCTGCTCTTCTACGTGCCCTTTTTACGACCAGCAGGATGAAAAACAGCGGTAATTGTGTAGACCATTTATCGTGTTTATCATTCAGCATCAAATTGGTAATAAATGAATATGAAGATTATGATTTCATGTAAACTCTAACGTACGGAGTAATTCTATGCTGTTAAGTTCAGCGATCAGCACACCTCAGTCTGTTTAATCGCGATAAAGGATTCTAAATGAAAGCTAACTGAATTGCATAATGACTAATGAACGTCTCCTCGTATATGCCCAGGCATCTTTATCAAATCGTTGACTTTGCCTACACAAATATGGCAGATTGGTAGTTGCTATAATAAATTGTGACATCAAGTATGACTTCCATTTCTGACTTTGAGATCTGCAAACGTAAAAAGTAGGCGTACATGGAAAATGACAGCAGGTGTGGCCATAAAAAAAACTACAAATACAAACAACGTAATATAATTACGTGTTTCCACATGCAGTTAAACCTGTCTCTATTTGCCATCCTAATAGGGAGATGAAAAGACAGTAGTCGTTATAGACAGGTGGCCACCAAAGACGGGTTATTCGCTATTTTGTGCATTGTTATTGTCATATGCTTCTAATAACACACTGAGTTGTGGTCCTGGGTGTGGCTCCATAATGGGTCTGTGACTGCTATAGAAAGATTAAGATCTGCCGATGGAGACAAAAGTAGTGGCCGCTAGCTGCGTGAGACAGGTGGCATTATACATAGGGTTTTAACATGCCTCTTCTATTGGGGGATTGTGCAGTCGCCGCATTAATACACATCAGGTGACCGCTACAGACAGGTTCTCGCTATAAGGCAGGCTTTTCTGTTCTTCAATTGAATTTTCTACAATATCTACAGAGGTTCGATCGTACAGAGTATCATAGCTATTTTCGCTTCATCACGCTCAGGAAAACATGAATATATCATTAACTACGGACAATTCCATTGATTCATCGCAGGGCTCAACCTCGAAATATTTAGTTTTCGCAAGTTTTTATTTCGGTCACGGGAGACAGACAAATGCGTTTAAATATAGGGGATGATTAGCGTATAAGACTACTTTCATGTATATGGTTTTACAACTGTCAAGTCATCTGAACAATCATCTAAAAAATCCTGAAAATGTGTTTCTGAAAACATGAACTTTGAAAAAGGAAAGTCAGTACAGGGGCAACCCTCTCGAGCACCCTTGCAGACCTTGTATACGATCAGGGTTGTCTGCGAGTTGCATGTCCATCGATTATACTTAAGTGCAGCTCAATCAGGGGATGATCATGTTACCCGGAAGTCTAGCTGAAGAACGGCTGTGTACAAGGAACACGAGCATGCTATATCTGGCCAATAACACTTATCTTTTGGCAAGCACGGCCACAATAACAACGTCTTAAAGAAGGCAAAATGATTGATGATGTATTGTTCGTGTCATTATACCATATCAAAACGCCTTTTATGCCAAAGAGTATCACTCATTAAAACTCGCTTAATAACATTCGTAGGTATTCTTTTCAATACATTATAAACCATTTGATATTTAGTGACTAACAAATGACAAAGCAAACCTCATTATCTAATGGGGCATGTAAAATGAAATCTGTCTTAAGTCCCTGACATCGCTAGGATCAAAACCATTTATATATCTTGTGACATTTCTTACCAGAATGAGGAATTCAATGTCAATCCCAGGTAAAATTAGTTTCTCTCTGGAAAATATCGAATGATATCACAAAACGATATCTTACATCGCCATTAAATGATTTGCCACGCATCACTCAGGGCATAGTTTCCAGTTTACTCCGCAGCTTACTGGCACCTTTCAAAAATATTTCGTGTGTCAAGACTTTTTTTCACGTTAAAAAGGGAGAGAGAAGATGGAAAGCAGGAATGTGCTTAAAAAGAATGGTTCTGAAGGTAGACTTTATCACCACTCATCAATTTTGGGGTGTTTTCTATCAAGCTTGGGAGCATGCCTCGCTTTCCTTCCAAATCTTCCGTCTGACGTGGGACAGAGTTTCGGCATAAAGGAGATTACATACGCAGTGGTAAAAGTCGTACACTGTGTCGCTGCACTCTCCATAGAACTGCTTCTACTACACTTTATTCGCAATCGTAAAAATTTTCACAAAAGGCAACTCGTCCTCTGGCCTAAAAGGTGTCAAGAATGTGCGCAAGTTCTTAACATGCTATCACCGAATGAGAATTCTTCGTCAGATCTCGACGTCCACCACGGACCGTTGACACCGTCTTCTCCATCATCCGACCAAACTCCGTGGTCATCAATAAACGGGGACAGTGACGAGGACGCAGATTGGTCGCAGTCACATCCGATGCACATCAGACCTATGGAAAATACGGCTCCATCAAGTAGACCTCAGCATAGCTTCGACTCCACTTCTCCGAATACAGACACAGCAGCAGACATCACTGGATTGTGTTTACGCAACTCTTTAAAGAATACTTTTATATTCTTTTGCCTACTTTCTTCGTTGGGACTACAGTATCTTCTTGTTGTGGAAGTGGTTTGTCTCATCCAAAACAAAGGCGATACTGTTTTGTTCGGTATAAAGGAGGTATCTCTTTTGTTATCGTCGTCATTTATTCCGCTGTCAATAAAGTTTGTTGCGAATTACCACGATGCCGTTTTTGTTTCGACCAGACGGAACAGTGCTACCCTTGCCCTTTTTCTATCAGTTTGCATTTCGGTATGTGTCTCTATAATACAAAAGCCAATCGCCAACATCATGAATAACCCTTATAGCACGGGAAATCTGCCCTGTGACTTCAACGGAACACTTCAAAAGGTCTTTGATTATTCTAGAATGACCCCATTCTACCAACAGTGTCTCATAACCGCAGTGGCAATTCTGTGGCAGATGTTTACATCATTGACTCCGCGAGATACCCTGTCACCTTCTCTTGGCCAGCATCACTTTGAAACTTCAAAGTCACAAGGCGTCCGATCTTTGCTTCAGTCGATTGCACATCACTGCAAGATGTATGTCAGACACGTGCTAATGCCACATCAAATGCCTCTGAACGAGGATGACCGACGCACGTTCCCACGGATGGAAGGAACCACTGGACTTCAAGCATACGTCTACAAGTCTTGGACTCTGTCAGTTGTGATGTCTGGGTGCCACTTAATTCTTGCCTTCCTTGTGGTGTCCCAACGGTACCAGTACACAGGCCTTCGTGAAAATTATGTGCTGCAGAGCCTCGAGGTGGTGTTGGTCTTTCCACTGGGGCTAATCTTAGTTCATGGACGTCGTATGGCAAGGACACAGCTCCCTCGAGATATTCACCTAAAGCCCATTTCTCATGTGTTTCTTGAGTCACACGATGTTCTTCTTCTCCTCTGCTCCTGTGGACTCTTCTGTAGAGATGTTTTCCGTGTGTCAGCGGGGATTGGTCTTCTCTCCAGTGATGCATATGTGAAAAAGTACGGCATCGCGAGTCCAACTTATTCCATCCTCTACTCGCTAGTCTCCGTTGTAGCCATATGGCTGACTACTGAATTCCTCCTTCGTGTTCAGAGGATGACAGCAAGTTCAGTGGTGGAGATCAAGTTGGTTTTAGCAGGCCTTATTTTCTTTATGACGATAAACATCACAAGGTGGGTAAGGTTAAATTTTGCTGAACTGGAGCGTGACGTGGAAGTCAATTTCTTCAGCGAGAAAATCCTACAGGTCATGGATGTATTGATAGTTCCATTTTCAATACTGTTCTCCTCATATGGAACAATAATTGCCTACGAATGTTACACATTGATCTTGCAAAAAGCCCTTCTCAAGGAAAGAAGGCCTACCTTACGTATTATAGGCCCACAGGTGCTGCAAGATGATTTCATTTCTGAGGAAATGTTATGAAGGAATCCCTGTTATCAGGGGCAGATTTACTGTGGTACATATAACAATGTTGTCAGATATAAAAATTTTATGGAGGATTTCGACATGTAAATCGTGCACTCGTACTGATCTGGTATTGGCAAATACGTTAATCAATGTTTGACCACACCTGAAACGATTTACACCCAAATCAAAATCACTGGCATGATAAATTTCATCACACTAGAGTGGTTAGTAGACACCATAAAACAGTACCACTTCGCCTTATAAGTTCAGTCCTTTCGCCAAAGTCATATCCTGGCCAATGCACAGTCCTGCTGAAAACTTCGTTACTCAAATTTTAAGGCTATATATACCAGCAGATACATCAGAAAGTCAGTGTGTTTTGTCCGTCGTTCGTCTTTTTGTCGCAGGTACAGTCCATTTACACTAAAAATCCAAACGTACTGGGGTTTGAAACTGTTTATTTTGTGTTACACATCGACCATTCATTATCAGGGTTTCAAAAACTACATTACAAAACCCTTTCTTTTGTTCCTGTTAGACTATCATTGTTTCAATAGCAAAAGCTTCTTAACTGCCAAAATTGTAATTCATAAATTGCCGAAACATTTTTTAAGATTATAGTTTACATGTCCCTCTCAAATTTGAAAATTAGCAGCACTTTTTTTAATGCTTGCAAACTTAATGAATTTTAACAGTTTTATACAAACTTTTTTTTTTAATGCAATATGCAAATTCGGACGTACCATGTTCATGTCGACAAATGATACTTCTTACAGCTAAATCCGCCAAGACTTATTGGGTAATCAAGCCCTCAATCTCTTCGCTGACACCAGACAAAATGAAAGGCCTTTTTTTATATTTTTCACCTGAAAAGATGGCCGGATAGCCCATATTTAGCTGCACTGATCTGTCTTCCATGGGGTCCAGTTGAATGGTCAGACCATCACCGGGTTACAGATGCTCTTTGCTCTTTGCTATGAAAGAATGAAGCCGCGGGATGTTTTACGTGCGTGGGCTGTGACTTTCGCACACACGTAAGCGACGTTTAAGGAAATTATCTTGTTGCACATGGGACATCAAAGACACTTTCATCATCAGTGATAACAATGAAAATGATAAAGGATAAAGACTCATGCTCTCAAGCCAGGAGAAGAAGAAATGACTGAAAGATAATCGAATATTCAACCTTTTTTATACATGCAGTATACATGATAGTAATACAAGTTCATATGCTTTTAGTGTGGGACAAGAAGAAAACATCGTATGTTATCGATATTTAGAAGTATTTCTCTATTTTCTTAAGGAATGTCTTTTTCAGCTTGGCCATAATATCATTATTTTCACTGCACTTGAGGTGTTTCATTGCAGAGCTTGTACTTTGCAGTAATGTGAAGTAAAGAAAATGACTTATGCTAGGAGAACAAAACTTAATCCTAAATTAAAAGGTAGATATAAAAGATGTGTACATGATGTTATAACTATTGAAAAATATGGGTAGTTATGTATGAGACATATATATATATATATATATATATATATATATATATATATATATATAACATCACATCGCATCCTGGTCGCTGATGAAGAATGCGATGACTAACCTGTTTGGTGTCTTGTTTCTAAAACATGCGCTTTCCTCGCCAGGATAAAGCGTTTTAATGCCATATTGGGTTTTAATCTCATATGTAGATATATATATATATATGTATATATATATATATATATATATATATATATATATATATATATATATATAACATTCGTCTAACCAGTAAAAAGGAACGTATTATTTAATCGAATCGACGCATATCCTTTCACAACTAACACAACTTCAAAACCTGACAAACTGAAACGAGTTGCTTTCATGTACAAAGAATTGAAATGAGCCACTTTTTCAAATATTTTCTCTCAGTTTTGAATATCATGCATGTACAATGACAATTTCTTTATAAAGTGGAGAAAAAAATATCTCTGTCTCAGGTGTGACTCCAATTCAGTCACGCGCTGCTGATATTACTGACTGTGCACGATTAATAGCTGTCAATAATTTCTGCTCCATTACATTGATTTACCTGTATTCCGATTCAAATCCATCCGCTACAGACTGGCCGCAGTGAAATTGGAAACTTGAAGACAGGACTATGCATACTATATATACAATGGCAGTATTTTGTACAATGCTGTTCCAAAGTATCGCAGGAAATGTGTATGGTAAACTTGTTTGACTGACATTAAAACACTTGCCTCTCTCAATTTGAGTACACGAAGCTCGAATTTACGCAAAACTAATTGTGAGCAAATAGATAAGGAAAAGATTGCAAGAATGATAATTGTAGCAGTTGAAACAATCAATATAAAAACAAAGATGTTAGGCTTTATAGCCTGATATCTTTGACTTATACGTGATTGAATTACTCGTTGGCCCTACTTGAGAACATGTTCCTTGATTGCTTATGGGACCATTTTTTATGAAGCACTTTTGTATTAACTGGGTTAGAGCAATGAAATACTGATGCCGGAAAAAAAAAAATATATATATATATATAAATATTCACGTGTTGTCACGTCAATGTACAAAATTTTATTACGTTCCTCTGATTAATATATATTGATACTCCATGTGATGTATTGTTCCATTACATAATGCGTTATGATGCTTTAATAGCCTTTGTATGACCAGCAGTATCATAAACAGGAGAAACTATATGTAAACCATTCTGTTAACAAAAACTTGATGCTATATAATTCAACATGAAGATTTCAATTTATTGCAAAATCTAATGTAGGCCTACAAAGTAACTTTGTACTGTTAGGGTCAGCGATCAGCACACCGCACAGTCACTTGTTGTATACAGCATGGCTCCATGCATGCCATGTCGGTAAAGGATTGTAAATAAAAGCTATAGCTGAATTGCACATAACAAGTAAACGTCTCCCCGTGAATATAATTATGATGTGTACTTTTCTCCATCATTCTCAAGTCTTGGCCTACGACTATGTCAGCAATACGGCAAGTTCAGTCGATATATGATATCGAGTATATGTCTTCCATTTCCACAGAAGAAAAATAGCCAATGGAAAACGACATCAACTGTGGACATTTAAAGACAAAGAAATGATATACTAAACCTCGTCATCGATAGGTTTGGAACGTCCCCAGGATCGAAACCATTCTGATATGTCTCTTACTAGAACAAAGATATCATTGACAATCCCAGGTGTAAAATGAGCTCGTATCTGCGATACATCGGAAGATACTATTAAAAAAAAAACACCGTCTTATATCGCCATCAAACGTTTTGCCACACATCGTTGAGATCGTACAGTTCTGCAGTTGACTCTCCGGTGACTGGCACCTTAAAATATATATATATATATATATATATATATATATATATATATATATATATATATATATCTTCTGTGTCAAAACTTTCTTTTTCTACGTTAAAAAAGAAGGGATGGAAAACAAGAATTCATTCATTCATTACAATTCATTTCAGCACTGTAAGCTTCAACCAAGGCTATTCTTAAGCATGTCTGTGCATAGCTGAAAAGAAGGAAAAGAACAGAAATGCAATTGCAAAGTGATAGAAAAAATGAACACACGATACCATAGAAAAGAAAAAAGTAACACGGGATGAGGTACTATATCAACAAATAACATTATAGCTCAAATTTGAGTGAACTACAAAATGTGTAACTCTAAAATGTTATTGGTGTGATATCGATATTGTTTTGTCCGATTATAGCGCCCATTATTCACGTTACATTTTAGACGTTGCTCTATTATAATCTTTTCAAAACATTGTCTCTTTAAAACCATCAAAAAGTGCCTTTAGATTTACATGTAAGATCTCGTGACAACTTATTTCGCAGTTTAGCTCCATAACTGAGGGTTTTCTTTTTAAAATGTGCGTTTATCTTGGACAAATGATAAACAATAAAACTCTTGACTTATATAGAATCTCATACTGTAAAAACATTGGTGTTAGATTTAACACCACGGGTGTTAAATCTAACACCGATCAAACTTCAATAGAGGACCACACCCACAGGTGTTAAAAATGCACTGTGATGGTGTTGAAAAGTGTTCACCTGACACTTCGTGGTGTTAATTTGACACTGTACTGGTGTTAATTCAAAAATGACACCACATGGTGTTGCTTTGATATTTGTTGGTGTTAATATCAATGGTTTAACACCCGTCCAGCTTCAATAAGAGACCACACCAGCTGGTGTTACTTTGGTGTAAATCTATTTTCACATTTTTTTTTCAAAAATCTAGTATTTTAATGTACAATTCTTGATCGACTTGTTTAAATTAAAAATCAACAAGAAGTGCAGTTACTAAGAAACTCTTCAAAAAACAGTTTAAAATTTGGAAATGACACCCGGAGGTGTTAATTTAACACCATAAATGAGCACCGAAAATTTAACACCAGCTCGGTGTTCACTATTTAACACCGGACTTTTTGCAGTGCAACGTCCACCATGGACTGTGGACACCGACTTTTCCATCCTACCAAGCTCTGTCCTCAAGGACAGTGATATAGACACAGATTGGTTACAGTCACAGTTTACGTCTATATCAGAACTGCAGAGAAGGGTGCACGTCACGAGACCGACACCGACACCCATACAACCCACGAGTCATACACTCCACAAGTCATACAACCCACCAGTCATACAGTCCACGAGTCATACAGCGAGTTCGACACTAAGCAAACAAGGCCCACACAAGACCGACACATTAAGCCCCGTGTTGTATTTGTCGAACTCGTGGGCTGTTCTTACCTAGTGTCGAACTAATAATGGGCTGTATGACTCGTGGGCCTGTTTTCAATGTCGAACTCGTGGGCTGTATGACTCTTGGGTGTCGGTCTTGTGGAATGACCCCATAGAGAACACACCTACCATTTTTTTTAAATGAAAATGGTGTGTTTTGATGGTACGGCCTACGAAAAATTAGTGAGTATTTGCATTCAATAATATATAACTAGGTTTCAAAATGTTGAATATGTGCAGTTGATGTGTGTGTCATTTGTATGTGTGTGTGTGCGTATGTGTGTGTGTACCTCAATTCAATAGCAAATGTGTCAGACTCACTGATTATTTCTTATAAAGAGCAGTGGTCAGACTTAGTAAATTCAGTCACAGTGTACGATATTTGAATCCCTTTTTGTCATACCCGACAATCTTCATGAAATTTTATCATTTATTTGTTTCATTCATATATGGTTTAAATATACTCGCAAGCAGCCGTTTTGCTGTTTTCATTTGTCATGCTTGTATTCATTTCATATACTTTAAGGAAGTTACTATATATACTTTTTATGTTTTCCTGTTTATTGCAGTAAGTGGCATCTAAAGTAAAGCACTTTATCATATACCTGTCAAATTTCACTTGGGTATCAGTCTACTTTAATGTTTTTTTAAAGGATTATGTTTGCTTTGTATCCTTATTCAAAAAAGAAGAAGAAGAAGAAATCTCAGGATTTGGTGACTCAAACTGGCTCCCCCCCCCCCCCCCCCCCCCCGTCATGCCGTCAAGGAGGAAGCGAGAGAGAAACTAATTACGCGGTGTGAAGATAAGAAGGTAGATGACTCTGACAAGAGAGATTGATGGATGGTTGTAGCCGCTCAGCAAAATACTTGATGTTAAGAGAAAATGGATTTTGATCTTCCGGTTCTTTTTGGGAAATTTTCAATTTCACAATGTTAATATAGAATAAAATGTTTATGTTGGTGATATGACTCAGATAAAATACATATGTGTAAACAATATTTTCTTTTAATTGATTGTGGAAGAGCTTAAATTTTGGGACGCTTTCATACTGTCACAGAGATTACTCAAATATTTAGCTCCAGCAAAATAATGTAAATATAGATTGTGTGAAAACAGTTCTAGTTACAGGCAAATGAAATTCATTACAGCGACGAGTTGGTATTTATGGAAGGCGCGGTTTCTCGCAAACATGCTGGTGAAAATGGGAGTTCAAGAATTATTACTGAGTTTGTGCCTAAATTGGCCAAGTTGATGATAATAAAGATCAGTTATCTATAAAATCTTGTTTTCGGAGAACAAAACATTGGTGTGAGATCTCCAAGATACGTTGCATAATATAGGATTATTTTTTTTCTTTAACCCTATAACTAAAGGGCATACTAGGAGACAAATTAAGAACTTCACAAATGAAGGAAAATAGATTTCTTACTAGTCTTTGCTTGATCACAAGTTGATTATTTATAAAACTATATATACCAGTGGCTTGTCATCCGGCAGATTATAGAAGGAAAATTTTGGAGGAGTATGTCAACGATTTTTACACGTTTACCTTGCAAGCTGTATAAAAGAGTATTAGAAATCAGAGTACAACAAAATAATACATAATGTTGGTCAATTTGAATAAAAAAAAAACCACCTGTAATCAATGTGCCATACAGGGGATGGTAGAAGAAAAATAAACACAGAGTAAAGCAAACAACCATAACAACAACATAAAAAGGCTGGATGGCGCGTGAGGAAAGATACGCAGTAGGATTCGAACCTACATCTTATTGTGTGACAAACAATTGCATTGACCATTGTGCTATACGAAGTATCCACACTGCGTAGCCAGCCACCAAGTGGGGAAAACAGGCATACTTATTGATTTCGTTTGTTTTTCTCTCCTACTGCAGCCCATTCAGTCATCGTATCTACTCATCTACCAAGATTATTCATTCTTCACCATAATTAGACATTATACCGATTGAAACATGACGGTTTTGCAACCTAGATTTTGATAAGGATCATGTGGATTTATATTCCAAATAGTGCGACTTATTTGAGACTAGCAGCGCGGCAGGGCCAGAGAGGTTCGATATGCATAGAGTGAGCACTCGCCATTCAATGCGTGTAAATGAGAACGGGGCCATTTTGAACAGCGTTGGCGCTCGCGCACGAAAGAATATTAGTCAACTCGCAGATCCCAGAACCCGGAAGCGCCTATTATAGCAATGCACGTAAGGTATACCTACGAAGGTGGAGTTGGATTCGCATTCTATTCTTAAACAAAATCAATATTTGTCCACATGTCGCCAGATTTTTATTAGAGAGATATATTCACGAGATGGTCACTATGTTTGATGGAAAAAGGCTTGCTTTTATTTTTCAAATAGGAGTCCTAACGTCAAGTCACAAAATTGTGAACACGTTAATTTTTTTCATACCGATGTGACATGTTTCTGTTCGTGGATCTCATTATAATAAGGTAATTTTTCATTGTAGCAAAGTCAAAGATAATAAGGGAAAACGTAGCCAAATGAAGTTGATTATGTATTGTACATTGTATACTGATGCTACATTTTAACATAAGTCCCATAATAAACACCCATTGATTATTCTACCTCAGATTACATCAAAAATTTTAGTTCTAGCCAAAATGATATTATATCATATTATAGAGTGCAAAATCAGCGGAAGGAAATTTTGTCTCCTCTCGTGTTCTAGCTGCCAAATGCTGCCAAATGCTGCTCATCTTTGAGACATTTTGGGTCAGTAAACTCCACCACAGGGTAGGTAGGACAGTGCATTCGCACAAGCTTCGTTTTTCGACCTCTTTGCTAATGGCGGCTGGTCGTTCAAGTGGCCCCGCTTTCATGCGCGCGCGAACTCTATTAGGAATTAGAACCTCTTTGGGCGAGGCAGAGAGACAGGGCGGTAGCTACTCTGTTGTGCGCTCTATGCAAAGAATCCCAAATGTCTATACACTGTAGTTCTGTAGTTCAGTGGCGTTCACTAACGTTCAGTATCTCTGTAGGAACAGCTCTCAGTACATTCACCCCAGTGGCCTTGCCTCGCCGTTCTCCACGCTACATTGCTAAATTAGTCTCAAATAAGTCGCGCGATGTAGAATTATACGCCCCAGCCATGAGGGCAACAAAAGACTAGTGTACCGAGAACGTCGACATAATAATACACGCCATAAGTGATCTATTGCGTAGGCTTCAATGGGAGTCATGGTGAAGTGGATATGGAACTGTACCATAGATCTCTAATAGAAAATACCTTTGTGCGAGTCCTTTTCAGTAGGAACATTCTTGGAAAATAATGTTTTTCTATTCTGAGGAGTGGATATTATAGTTAAGATGAAATTAGATGTTTTATCATTACTCTTCAAGAAGGATAATATCCACCTATTCATGATAATTAAGAGACATCCCGCCAGCTAGCACAGTGTTGCACAACGTCTTTATTCAGGTGTGAATCCGTTCTCGCGGCTGCTTGTGCAATACCATGTAATGGCGACTGCGGAAAATGTAAAGTTGTCGTTGTTGCTGCTAGCTGTAGTTTGGTTATGACGTTTTTAGTCATACGTGACGTAATGCTTTCGGAGGTTCTGTTGGCCTTTACTCTGCCGTAGAGGGCTTTCACTCAAACGTGTCACTAACCAACATATTACATTGTAAATACTACTGCTTGTGAAGTAGAAGTTCTTTTTTTTTTATCTCTCTCTCTCTCGCTTTCTCTTTATGTCTACAAACATTGGCGTTGATGTTGATAAGAAGGGTAGGCTACATCAGAAATATGAGAACAAACGGAACAATAGGGTTAGCTCTCTGAGCCACATCACGTTATTTGAGCATCATTAGGTGCAACACAAATTTAATGACATTCTGCTTTAAACCCGTCGTCGTTTTTCTTTTTCTTCAGCATCATACCACGGAGGTACTCGCCAAGTACCTCTTTGATCATACTAAGGAAGATTCGTTTCTTTTCTTAGTAAATGATCAAAACTCATCTTTTAAATCTTGCATATTTATAACACATTTTATTGCATTTCTATTCAACACCACATTCATTTTGATTCGTTTATGTTGATAACACTACAAATCTAATATCGATTTATATCATGTAACATTTTGGGGTTTTTTTTTTCGAGGTACATTAACAATCATGATTTGATGATTTTTTTTTTCAGGGTGACATTACCTGTCATTGCCTGAAGTGTTTCATTTCCTTCCGTTGTGGCGAATATTGCCAACGATGCATGAAATAATGTTCGATAGTATCAGCTAGGTTTCTGCCAGCTTATGATTATAAATCCGATTGATCTGATTCAAGACGAACCATCTTTACTTTATGTATAGGCCCACCAGTAATGATAGTGATAATGTTGATAATAATAGTAATAATAATAATAATAAAAATAATAATAACAAAAATGATAACGATAATTGTTATTATTATTATTATCATTATAATGAAAATAATAGTGATAATAATGATGATGATGACAACACAATGACAATCACATTATTGTCAATAATACTAACAGAATTTGCATAAATTAATACACTTTTTGTTTTAATCTTGATTACAATTTCCATACAGCGAAGTAATTTACAACTCTTTTGCAGATACTTCTAGGGCGATATAAAAAGACTGGATAGCGCGTGTAGTGACAGGACGCAGTAGGAATCGAACCTACGTAGTTTAAGTGAAAGTTAAGTGCATTACCATATGCTATACGAAGTAACCACACTGCCGAGCCAGCCAAGTCAATGAGGTTAAACGGCAAATCATTCGTTCTACGATCACGATGGTGCAATCCTCTGCACGGGGACTCACCGTGAGTATGACGCAAGATTACTCTGAACTTGGACGCAGAGGGCGCTGTATGTTTACCCATCGAGGCTCTGACCCCTTACAGTGCCGTCAGTTACTGCTTGAAAGTATGGACAATAATCAATGCCCTATAACCCCTTTATACTCTCCTGTTGCAAATTGTGGCACACCCACAGTATACACCAACTATTTGCGACAAAGGGAAATGATTCTAGTTCACTCTCCTGGAAATCAGTCACGAGGTAATCTATCAAGCAATAGAGGGTGTCATCTCGGGTGCACGTCACAAGACCGATACCCACGAGTCATACAGCCCACGAGTCATACAGCTCGTGAGTCATACAACCCATGAGTCATACAGCCCATGAGTTATACAGCTCACGAATCATACGGCCCATTAGTTGAGCACTAAGCTAGCAAGGCCCACGAGACCCACACATTAAGCCCCGTGTTGAATCTGTCGAACTCGTGGGCTGTTTTTTTTTTTACGTAGTGTCGAACTCATGGGCTTTATTGTTGCCTATATAGTGTCGAACTCATGGGCTGTAGGACTCGTTGCCTACATATTGCCTATGTGACCCTGCATCACAAAACCAACAAAAAGTCGCCAGATATGGATTTTAAGTTAAGGACAGATTCCAAAAGAGCAGACTCTAAGCTTTAAAATGATGTATAACTCAATTCAGTGAAAGGGACAAAACACAGGGAGTTACTCCATTGCTTAACGGAAGAGTCCGTAAAAATAGGTCTCTTCTCACTACCACTTCCAAAAACAGTGGCCCTCCTATCCCCATCTGCCCCCTGTCACTCACGTCCGCTGCTCTTTCCTTCTCGGCTCTTGAAGTTGATGTTTTTTTTTTTTTTCAGGAGGGGAGATAATTATTGTTTGCTTGTTTGTTTCTATTTTGGTTTATCTCTTTTCCATTTCAGATTAAGGAAATACACAAAACAATATATTATAGATCACACACGAATCAAATAAAAGATTACATAATGGATGGATTGCCCTGTCAAATAGTCATTTTCATATAATGAATCTGTTCTTCCATGGGGTCCGGTACACTAAATGCTGAAAACTATAATATGAATAGTATATATATCATTCAAACATAAACGCAAAATTAATGGTACATATTTATCCCCCATCCTCAATGAAAACTACAAAGAATTAAAAGAAAGAATGTAACATTTTATGGTAACATTAGTAGTGGAAAAGAATAGCAAGATGACAGACGTATACGGCCGTATGGGAGAATTTCAATATTTTGCAAATGCTTTCAAGGAATAAAAAACGCAAAAGGCTGGATAGCGCGTGTAGTGACGGGTCGCAGTAGGAATCGAACCTACGTAGAATATGTGAAGGATAAGTGCATTTACCAGTATGCTATACGAAGTAACCACACTGCAGAGCCAGCCACTTGCCCGTGTTCGCCAGGGAAGTCATTCCTGACTACGATCGCAATGGCGCAATATTCCATGACTCTGATAAGCGAGACTAAAGTAAATATCATAGCGAGAACCTTGCCCGTTATTACTGAGCGTATAATCATCATACTCTTAACATGTTTACTTGCATGTATAACTTCTGATTAACAACCTTGAGCTGCCCTCAACACGTAAATATAATTGAACGCCGGATTGCTATACTCGAGAGTATGATGTGCATTTCGAAGAAACATCGGGTGCGGGGTACAGAAAAACCACTGTTTAAAAAGTTTTTGAGTAATCTCACCCCCCCCCCCTTTCATTATACAAAAAAAGGCACAATTTCGATCAAATACAGTAATACTATACTCTTAGTACCAGTGAAACAACTTGCACATGTTGCACAAGCCTGTGTGAAAAACATAACATGAAATTAAATATGACCAACTTTATATAAAGGTACACTCAGAATCATTGATAAAGATTTTGTAATTAAAATCGATCATCTTGATTACCATAAATGGGACAATACAAGTGTTTGATTGTTCGTAGCTTTTACTGGAAGTCTTTATAGAGTAAAGGGTCATCGACATTATATCTCGAAAGAGGAAAGGAAATTGTCGTCTAAACAATTTATTCAATAAGGCCTATTTAGAATAAATTGTTCGACAAAACAATATTCCTCCTCCCCATGCATAGATTATACACATAATACATTTTATACGTATGTCGATAACTTATTGAGTAATTAAGAATTGAATCAGTATCTATATTACCTGTATGCAATTTGTGTGCCTTTCTAAGATCCAAAGCAGCGAAATTCGCGAACGTCGGCACCATCCTTTTTTTGAGGTTTATAGTGGTGTGGTGTGATGTTCGAGCATCGCCAAGCAAGCAGGACATTCTAAGCCGTGTTTTGGTAACGGGACCCAAGTATAAAATACAAATTCATTTTTTAAAAAGATTATCAGCTTTTCGCGATAGAAATTTTAATCTAGGCAATTCTCGTAATTCACTTAACTTTCGTTGTAAAGATATTAGTGGCTATTACTTATCGTTTAAGCAATTTTATTCCTCTTGATTTTACAAAATGGTGTTATCTTTGGCGAAGCCAATCTTCTCGATGTTTATTGTTATCGCATAGTAATAACCGGGGGGCCAAAAGCTAAAAACAGAGGTCGAGTTGCACTCTCTCTACAAACTAAGTAGACCATGTTTATTTTCAAGTGTTTATTGTAACAAACAACATTCCACTGGTCTACCTCAAAAAATTTGTTGCGAAAGCCTCCAAATCCAAGATGGCGTCCAAGATGGCCGCCATATTTACTGAATTTGTTATTTAAATCATAGAATTCGATAGAAACATCAGATTTCAACAAATGTGATGTCATATGAAAGAGAATAAAATTTTCTACAAGTTGATACCATTTTTATGGGTTATTGTGATAATTGGATTGAGATTTTAAGAAAAAAACACTCATTTTTTGATATTTTTCTGAAAAAAGGAAAATCATGAAAATGCTTGATTCAGCATAAATCACAGAAAGACTGAAGTATTATCTTGAAACGTTTCAAGAATTTTTTTTGACATATAATTAATATTTGGCGAAAATTAGGGGTCAGTACCATTTTCGGTTCGGGAGTTATAATGTCTCAAACTTGAAAACTCACTACGTAAAAATGGCCACTTTAGTTGTGACCAAGACCATGTTGGTCATAAAAAAGCTTGCGCGCGCCAAGACTACTACACGCACCACTTGCACTGGCGATTGTAGCAGTGCCAGTGGTGCGTGTAGTAGTCTTGGCAAATGCAGACTTTTTCTTTGACAAACAAAGGTTTGTACCTGCAAACTAAATTTTCATACCAAGTGGTAGCTCAGGTGATACTGATCGCTATTATTTCAAAGTAGATTGTTCTGAAGCAGATGAGATGAAGCCAAAAAAAAAAAAACTACGGGTGTCAAATAGAGGTAGTAGCTTGAAACTTGGCACCAATCTTGTTATAAATAGTTTAAGACAGAATTTAGATCAACCGCTCAAAAAAAAAAAATCAAGATGACAGCCATCAAAGTTGACATAGTGCATTATTGCGCCAAATCAAATGTATTATTTCAATTTTGATACAATTTTGTCTGTTGCGCTATCTTAAACCGTCTTAGGTTTTTATGGACACATTTTTAAAACAAATCGAGTGGAAGTTTTTACTTTTGATGTGAGGAGTGAATAACAGAAAACGGTGAATTTAGAGTGAAATTGGAGTGACTTTTGAGTGAAAATGTTCATTTTCACTCATTTTAGAGTGACTTTAGGCAGGGCCCCACACTAACTTTTATTTTTGGTGGCCCAAAGGCAAATATCCGACCTTTTTCGGTGGCCCGATCAGGCCACCAAATTCTTCATTTCTGACATTTTGGTGGCCCGACGTGCGTTTTTGGTGGCCCTGGGCCACCGGACCACCGTTAGTGTCGAGCCCTGCCTTAGGGATCACTCGTCACACTTCGAGTGATCCCCGAGGTCACTCTAAAATGAATGAAAATGAACATTTTCACTCTCGAGTGATCCTGATATCTATATTATGGGAAAGCATCTACCAATGGCATAAGTTCAGATCAATTGTGACACTATAACCCACAAGAAATCAGCCTAAAAACAATGTAAGAAAAATCTGATAACAGTAAATACAGTTTCAGCATGCTTATTTGTAAATGTTAATATACAGCACGAATAATCAATTTGGACAATTTTATTCGAACAAAATACTGAAAAAGTAATTTCGCACAACACATTTAAGAGCAAAGTTGAGAAATTTGCCGCCATGTCGGATTTTTTTTTTTTTTTTGGGGGGGGGGGGGGGGTTCGGATCAGAAGGGCTTTCAAGGACATCTGCGGATCAGACATTATTACACATACACACCATCATCATTCACGTTTCTACAACAGCAGAGTAACATACAAGTAAAAAAGCATATCTTGGATACAGAAGCATTTCTTTTTTATCAAAGATTGGGCCTTACCCAAACACTGGAATGAGCTCACCCCCCCCCCCCCTTCAAAAAAAAAAGACCCTCAATATGGTTTACACTAGTACAATATCGTTCGGATGTATAGAAACATGTAATAGACAGCAATATAAGAAGATTGAACAAAATATATCAAATTATAAGTTATAAGTTGAGATTTAACTTTCACGCAACACACTAAAGGTATTGTTTACCATTGGGAGAGATATCACATTCGATTTATATGTGCAGGTTAGTTGTATCACAAAACATTCTACCATGTAAAAAAAAATAATAAAGCCTAAAACATACGGAGATAACACCATTTCTTTTCAAGAAACCATAACCATGATAACTGTTAACAATCTAGTATATAAAAAGACATTCTTATCAGATCTATTTAGTATATCTAACAATATTTAGCATTGATTATACTGATTTAAGTTTGTGCATTAGTTGTTCTATCCCTAACTCACAGTTTAGAACTAGTTTGAGGAATTAAGTAAAGCTGGGTTTTTGTTTTACGCGCACTAATGGTAAATAATGCCTTGAACGACAACCTCGATTAATTACCGCCGTCTTGAATTTTGTGTGGATACTATTTTTATCGCTAAATATTACACATTGGCAAAATTTGTGCCAAATTCCAAGCTCCTATCTCTTTTTGGAAAATACTTTCTGTTCAATCTTATCTGCCTCAGAACAATCTACTATGATGAAATGCTACAGTAATGGCGACCAGCGTCACCTACCACTTGGCATGAAAAGTTAGTTTGCAGGTACTTTCAAGTCACTAGACCATAACAATATTACATGTGACCATGTAAACACATTGTATGCAAAATTTATAATGCATAAACATAATTTTTTCAAGTTTTAGATGTTAACTTGTCAACAGTGTATGATATTGCCTATAATTCCAGAAATATGAATTATGTCTCAATCTCAGTAAATCTCGATCTCAATCGCAGGTTTCAAAACAATTCTTCAGTTCTTCTTTGATAAATATTAAATCATGCATTTTTACATTCTTCCTTTTTTCAAAACAATTTAAAAATATGTATTCCCCCCCCCAAAAAAAAAAGAGAAGCAAACAACAACTCCCCCCCCCCCCCCCCCAATCTATCACAATACACAGCTAAAGTGGTATCAACTTTTAGGAAGTTTTGCTCTCCTTCATATGACATCAAATTTGTTGCAATCCAATGTCTCTATCAAATTTCATGTTTGAAATGTTAAATTCAATAAAAATGGCGGCCCTATTGGACCGCATCTGTACTTTGGAGGTTTTTGCAACAAATCTACTGAGGTGTCCTTACGGAACATTGCTTAGTATACTTATTATTATGTATGGTCTTGTTTATAGAGAGAGTGGAACTCGAAAAGTAAGGACGATCTTGGATTTGACCCTCTGTGACGTCTTTGGGAACAGATGCGTGCAAATATATATTATGTTAAATTGGATTTCAAGTTTTAGACATTATAACTCCTGAACCAAATACAATACTGACCCCTAATTTTCTCCAAATATTGATTATATCATGGGAAAGATGTTAATTTCTGCATGGTTTTCATAAACATTCTTAATTTTATTTATTTTTTTACTTTTTAGAGAAATATTCATGGTGCATTCTGAAAAATGTCTCCATAAAAACCTAAGATGGTTTGAAATACCATTAAAATGTTCAGAATATATAAAAACCGTATAAATAGACAGCAAAACAGACAAAATTGTATCAAAATCGAAATGATACGTTTACTTTATTCGCAATACACTATGTCAGCTTTGATGGCCTGCAATCTTGAAGTTTTTGAGTGATTGATCCAAGTTTTGTTTTAAACTTTCTATAGCAAGGTTAGTGTTTCGAGCTTCAACCTCTATTTGAAAGATATGTTTTGCTTCATCTCATCTGCTTCAGAACAATCTACTTTGAAATAATAGCAATCAGCGTCACCTGAGCTACCACTTGGTATGAAGAGTTAGTTTCAGGCACAAACCCTTGTTTGTCAAAGAAAAAATCTGCGTTTGCCAAGACTACTACACGCACCACTGGCACTGCTACAAGCGCCAGTGCCAGTGGTGCGTGTAGTAGTCTTGGCGCGCGCAAGCTTTTTTTACGACCAACATGGTCTTGTCACAACTAAAGTGGCCATTTATACATAGTGAGTTTTCAAGTTTGAGACGTTATAACTCCTGAACCGAAAATGGTACTGACCCCTAATTTTCTCCAAATATTAATTATATGTCAAACAAAATTCTTGAAACGTTTCAAGATAATCTTTTAGTTTTTCTGTGATTTATGCTGAATCAAGCATTTTCATGATTTTCCTTTTTTCAGAAAAATATCAAAAAATGAGTGTTTTTTCCTAAAAATCTCAATCCAATTATCACAATAACCCACAAAAATGGTATCAACTTGTAGAAAATGTTATTCTTTTTCATATGACATCAAATTTGTTGAAGTCTGATGTTTCAATCAAATTCTATCTTTCAAATAACAAATTCAGTAAATATGGCGGCCATCTTGGACGCCATCTTGGATTTGGAGGCTTTCGCAACAAATTTTTTGAGGTAGACCAGTGGAATGTTGTTTGTTACAACAAAAACTTGAAAATAAGCATGGTCTACTTAGTTTGTAGAGAGAGTGCAACTCACTCGTTAAGTAAGCGACTTTTTGGGGTATGGCCCTCCGGTTAAAGGCAGAGGCCCTTTTCCCCTGTTCCCTATAAACACGGCCGCATTACTAACTTGCAGTAAGCAAATGGGGGCGCCGTTAATAATTCGATTCACCTCGGCGAGACGGAGCCGCCAGCTGAACACTCGTCGATTGGCCCTTGGAAATGTGCTCAGTAAATATAGTATACACTGTTCGCATGTTTTTCTTTTGAATTGAAAACACACAACTATTGTGCCGGCATAAGTACGGGAAATTCTTCACAATTTGTAACAATTAGTAGGACTAATTACACTTTTGTTTACCAACGTTCTCTGATAACAAAATTGAATGTGCTCTTTGGGATTATTCAAACAAAATAAAATGTGCTATTTAAGATCATTTAAAGAATAGGATTTTGTTTTCATTGTTCATATCAGAAGTACTTTTGTTGGAAAAGACAATAATCTCATAGCTTAAGGTCACTTACATTAACGTGTTCATGTCTTTCAATTCATTTTCCGACATCGCTCACTTTGTTTACCAGGGTTCGTTCCTCTTTATGTCGTAAAAATTCCACTCTTTTCCTTGAAAACGAATTCTTCTCATGATTGACATTTCCCCGAAGAACTAATTCATTCAAAGAAATGTCATGCATGTGTGCTAAAAGGAAAGAGGTCTTGCAATCAAAATGAAACGAAGCGATGGTAAGGATGGGTAATAACAATGATCATTTAATTTGTAAGGCGTTTGTCCCTATTCGCATGCGCAATAATGAGTTGCTATTGTTTGGTTTCTCTTTGTCTGGATAACTTGTATGTACTGATGTGGTGTGAGTGTTGCTAACTGCTTTTTGCACGAACTTTAACTTCACCCTGCATGCTTCCTATGCAGTTTTCATGGAATGACTGCATTAAGGTCTTTATGCCAATACTTGTCTTACGGCACGTGTTCATGCAGCACATCTATAGGGGACTCCGATACCAATTTATGGTATACCTGTGATACAGTGTCTGTGATAGTATAATCTTGACGTGTTTAAGTAGTGATTGTAGTTCCAACTTCCACTTGAGTTTGCTAAAGTAAAGAGTAAAATGATTAAAAGTGAAATGGAAAAAATACAAGTTTATCCTCTATACTATTATGCTTTCATGTTGAACAAGGGGGAAAACGTAGCGAAATTTTGTATGAAGGTCCATGGGAGTTTATCAAACAATGACGTCACTCCCTCGTATGTGGCCAATAATCAAGGTTACGTCAAATATCAGTGTGAACACGATGAATTTCCGTCGCTTTGTTCTTTTTTTAAATAATTTTGTTTAATTGTTTTGACTCCAGGTTTTAACGCCAACTTGAAAATGGGAATGGTAGCTATATCCCTTTGAGAGCAGAATTCAGGTTGAAAAGCTTTCTATACCTTTTTTTTCTCCTCGCAACCATTCAAAGTACTAATCACAAAGCAATCTGTGGTTCCTATTCTTTTGAGGTCAGATCGGGGACAACCCTGTCACTACCTTGTATGAATGAGGCACATCGGTTTCTATATTATACTATGGATTGACAATGTCAGCACAACATCGGAGGGCATGCCAGTAAATCCAACGAATTATAAGGTGAATGGAAGCTGCGTCTGGCCTTCCCTGCCTGTACACTTGAACCCTTTAATTGGTTCCTCAGTCTCTTCATAGCAGAATGGAGTTACCACCCTCGTTAGTGGCGATGATAGGGTCATTTAGGCCTAACCCGTGCACTGGAATGCAATTACAGCTCCAATAAGCAGTTTCTGCACTGTACTGCAATTCATGGAGCTTTTTGTTCCTATAGTCTCGTAACTAACCATTTTATTCACCTGTTTCCCCTCTATAAGTTCCTCGGGTACATTTTCTCACGAGTAGTTGTTGCTAGGAAGTGCAAGCCTCCGTCAAGCTTTGTGGTCGTTAAGCAACTTTTGTGAATAAAGTATGCGTAGAATTTGAATACATCTGAATACATCGCTGAAACGGTCCATTTTGCTTATGTTTTGGCGTGCTTCCTTTATTTATCATCACCAACTGGTCTTATCCGATGCTGGTATTCATGTTTTCATTTTGGTCTTGAGGTGAAAGCTGTATTGATGGAAAGACCGATTTGGAAATGCTTTATTCTGGAGGTGACAAGTTCATATCCGGTACTAAGTTATGGTAGCATGTCAGCTTTACTTTATTTTACTTTACATGTCCCTTACTTTTTTAATTTAATAACTTTATTTTACTTCATTACTTTATATCTTGTTCAGTTAGATTAGCTCCGATGGGTTGAGCTTTTTTTTTCTGTAAATTTCGATTATTTGCGATATGATTCAGTAAAAGTTAGCCGTCATCTGTGATAGGTTTTCCCCTTGAAATTGCTGCAATTTTTCATGTTGATACTGGACTGATCACCCCTATACGGTTCAAGCGTTTCAAGAGAGCAATGTAGATGTGTTTGAAATTACCTATGGGACTGCCCATGCATTAATGTCCATCATGGTAAAACCATTTTCATGAATTCCACGTCGGGGAAAGCGAACATACTAAGAAATACAGCATTCGAGCATTCAATAATAGCAATGAGTAAAGTAGTCTAACTGCAACAAAGATTGAAAGCTTTCCAATCGTGTCGTCTGAAAGAGAAGAAGCCATTTCGGTCGAGGCCGAACTTCAAGGGCTGGACAACATAGATTACTATTGCTGCAGTCACTGCAATGAAAATCTGGCTCATTTTATGTCACGCGGCAATTCCTATGTCATATGAATTCTCATATCAAATAATTATGATTACTCATCTAAGCCACACAAGGCAAAGCGTTAAAGGACAAGTTCACCTTCATAAACATAAGGATTGAGAGAATGCAACAATATTAGTAAAACACTTCAGTGAAAGTTTGAGGAAAATTGGACAATCGATGCAAAAGTTATGAATTTCTAAATTTTTTGTGTTGGAACCGCTGGATGAGGAGACTACTACAGCTTGTGAGTCATATGCGTACAACAGTATAAAGAAAATGTAAAAGAAAATTCAACAAATTTTCACTTTTTTCGCATAATAAAAGAGCACTTGACTTGCCTCTTTCTAAAGGCAGGGGGAATAATATTACCCATAACATTTGTCGGTAACGAGTCAGGGGAATGTATACTTTTTTTCAAAAGATGGAATTTTGTGAAATTCTCTTTATATTTTCCTTATATTGTTGTACGCATGTGACATCTAAGTTATTCATACACTGCAGTAGTCTTCTCATCCAGCGGTTACTGCACAAAAACTTCAAAAATTCATAACTTTTGAACGGATTGTCTGATTTTCCTCAAACTTTCAATGATGTGTTCTACTAATATTGCTACTTTCTCTCAATCCTTATGTTTATGAAGGTGAACTTGTCCTTTACCGAAAACTGCGTTACGATACAATGCTACCGCCCTCTAGCCATCGGAAATCTAGGTTTCGGTTGCACGCGGCCCACACGAGCGACTTTTACTTTCAATTAGCTTTGGGCTTATGCACAATCTTTGCTGCTTTGAGCCGCGAAAGAATCAACTCGCCTGCGTTCATCAACAAAGTATGATCGGTTCTTCCTATATTAGATATCTAAAATGTGTGGTCGTACTTCGCACTCAAAAGTCGGGTTTGTTTACACAAGGAAATGCATACAGTGATTTAAGCAGACGGTCGGTGCCATTATTATGTGCTCCGAGCTAGCTCTCCCCGCCCGCGCGAAAACTCCGCTGCTGGGGTGATAATGTAGCTCTGTGCCGTCGGCGACTGTGGGAATTCTCTTCTCTTGGAGTTGCTGTCCATGTGACAAGTGCTCCTTCTGCTGTTTTGGTGACACATATGGTGATAACGTGGTGGAATCTTACGTCTGTTTCTTGTGCGTTAAAGATGTGAGTTCCGTCTGTCTGCAGGCTGTTGGCAACAAGAAAGACAGACAGCATTCTGTGGAAAGCCACACGTGTTTATGGTATGTCACAGGAGCGGGGTGGCGGGATCAAGCACCGAAGCACCGGCGACAATTTCGCCGTGTGTCCCACTCGCGATTTCCCACCGTGGCGCTATTATGCCACTGCCTGCGCTCCTCCCTACACTTCGCAAACTCGGCTCGGGGTTACGACTGATCAAGACACCTGCATCGCAAGCCATTGGAGTCCTCCTTTACCTGTCCTCGTTCCTGGTTCTCGTGCTCGGTCCAGTACCGATAGTCCGTGGTGCCCCGCTTTCACCTGGCTGGGTCTCGTGGCGGTACCCTAGCCCTCGTAGTAACCCCGACGGCTGTGGTTGGACCAACGTTGTGCAATGGGTTGGAGATAGTACTAGGAATATATCATGGATATGTGATCCAGACCACATCCTTGAATATCATGAAGGTAACGTTTCTATCATTGCATTTTTTCTTGTAGTTACCATTCTACTATAAGCGACTTTCTAACTTCTTTTTAATCAATTGCTCAAAGTCGACATGATTTCATTGATTATCTCAAGACACTAGTCTACATGATGGGTTATAGAACATTGCACCCAGTCCTGATTTGCATGCCAAGAAGTTAAATCCCAGAGTTTTAGAGTGTTCTTTAAGAGCGGGAAATCGTCACAGACAGTTACCTTGATGTTGATAGCAGATCTGCCCGTTGTCACATTATCATGATGAAATCGCAGACATGAGTGAGGGTGAGGAAACTACAAAATGAGTTGAATTGATCGATGAAATATTGTGAAATTAATTTTGCTGTCTTTCAAACAATGACGTATGACTTAACTACTGAGTAAGTAGTTTGCCATGACGTCACTACTGAGTTTAAGAGCTTAAGTCTCTAAAGAAAATCTTGGAATCCAGGGGCGGATCCAGGAATTCGTAAAGGGAGGGGGAGGACCGGGGGGGGGGGTGGCTTAAATTTCATGTGCCACTTCCGGGTTTCATCTGCTGACGACCAAAAAAGAAATAAAATAAAATAAATAAATAAAGGAGGGGATTTCCCTGGATCCGCCACTGGAATTTGAAACTCGTTTTTTCCCCCTCAGCATGCCGCTGAGATTTTTTATATACCAACCGAAATTCGTTTGTAATAATTACGTCTAATCCTCTTCTACACGCTTGACCGCATAACCTTCCAAGTTGACGATTTGAAACGCGATATTTTTTTTTTCTCTCTCTCTCCTGAAATAGCCAGATGCCTTAGTAGTTCCATGAATATTCTTTTTTTGTAACGATAAACTTCATTAAATCATTTGTTCATCATGACCTGAAAGCTGACAGTCTGGATTATTGAAAAGTTAGTAGAATCAGCAATGTTCGGAGACTTTAACTTACTTCGTGATTGACGAGCCATCAATATAGGTCACAACAACAACAACAACGACGACGACGACAACAACAACAAACGAAATTGGAAAAAAAAAACTACGAAGCATTTATCATGTTTATTCCTTCTTTAGATTTAATCTGACACTATCGGTCATACCATTCAGCGAGGTATCGTACTCCCAGAGTCCATTCTCAAAATCTTCGAAAGTTTTCAAAGTATATTCACGGAAGCTTCCGCATTCTTTGAGTAACAAATAGAACTGACTATCCCAAGTACCTTACATACTAGTAATACACACCTGCCAAGAAGGTTTTTGTATTTTGTTTCATTCCTCTTTTCCCATTTTTTTTTCATATTTCAATCCTGTGGTCACATTATTCATAGAGATGAAAATCGTGTAACGTCATCTTCAAGCTTCGAGTCGCTGATCTTTGAATGTCTTTCCTTTCTTTGAGACAGATATCTTGACTCTTTCATGATCATTACCGTGTAACTACGATGTAACCACAATTGTAAACAATTTGTACACAGCCTTCACATACACAAAACGATCAAGTGATCCTGACAAACATTTCAGTAAGTTCAATCTCGTCCTTTATTACTCCTATATTGTTTCTGTACCTGCATGCACTGAAATATATAAAGTCTGAAATGATTAAGTTTATGTGGTTGTTTCTGCGCGCAATAAGACATGAATGCACATGAATTGCGCATTCGTACATGTTAGCGTACAATGTAACAGTCAGCAACTTGCTTCCGTATACATAACGCCATTGCAACGTTCTCGGCGATTTATTTATAACGATGGCGCCGTTTCATATGTACAGCGAGTGTTTCGTAATCACGAATTTGCAGAGCTGAATTGAGCTTGTTTGTCTTGATCAGCTAGGGCAGTTTGTTTATCGTCGATGTCTCAGTAAATTGATCTCGCCAGCATGTGGTTTCATTCACATGACTCAATCGCGTAATGGTCCTTGCTGTCTTAAACCGCGGTGCAATTTCCAATATTAACTACAGAGACATCGTTGTCTTGTAATACCATCACCTTTCGATTTTATGTCACGTCTTATTTACCGTGTTATCACGTCTCTCTTCACAGGTTACGTCGTACGTCTACTCGAGTATCCATATTAATGATTAATGTGTTTTAAGTAGAAACACCATTGTTGAAGTAGCTGGGTGTGAACCAAGGGTTATCAGAACTGCGTCTGTACAGTGTGTTCAGTGTAAACGTATCACCCCCAAACACACACACATACACACACACACACACACACACACACACACTCACACACACACACAGACACACACACACACACTCACACACACACACAGACACACACACACACACTCACACATACTTCAGACAATGTGCATGTTCCACTCAATTTGTCGGAAGAAAGCAGACAATATATTATATACGTTCAAGTCTCTTGGGCCAGTGATCTCAAAATGCCAAACACACAATGTACAATGAAGTTGACGATGCTATAATGACGGAGTTAATGATCATATTTGTATTCCACCGTAGCGTGCTCGTTTCATTGGGGTCCAATACTACTTGATATCTATCTATATATACCCATCTATCTATCTATCTATCTATCTGCCTATACATACATTCATACGAGCATTTAGACCTTTTTATGGTACACAGCACGCTTAATACAATTTAACACACTGCTTCTTTTTTATTCTGAGATATTTTCTCATTTGAAAAAAATCATAACATGACGGAATCAACGAACTCAGACGATATGGAGAGGAACACACACAAACACAAAGATACACTCAAAGACGACAAAATCAATGGAAATATGTATCCTCAGTGTATCCTTAAAGGGGATAAGGATTCAGATTTTCTAGTAGAGAATAAAGGAAGATCGTGCTCACACACATACACACACTATGTAGTAGTACGTATACAAACTTATACATAATTATGTAAACATAATTTACAGACTTACGTGCAATTATGTCAAAATCATCAGTTCATGTATTTTCGTTAAGATAACGATTTGCAGTGAATAATACAACAACCAATATAAAGCCATTTGATATTAAACCACTGTTTACCATCTGGGGCAGTGATTAAAGAATATGTTCGAGTTATCACATTTGATGCATATAGTTCAGTTGTATCACAAAGCATCCTACCATATAGAAATTTTGCAATAAAGTCTATAAAAACATAAGGAGATATCACTAACTTTCTCAATAAAACATAACTGCAGTCAGTTTATTCGATAAACTGTCAAGTTTCTTAAAACTATTGTTCACATTTTGTATTAACAATACTTAACATTGAACATATATTTTTACATTGGTGGTTTCTATCCCTAACTCACATCTTAGAACTATTTTAAAGCACTAAAGCTGGGTTTCTGCAACCATAGTGAAATAATAGTGCCTTTACAGAGGCATATTTCCAGATGAAACAAAAACGCAGCATTAGTGCTATGCGACTTAGGGATAGGAACAACCACTGTAAAAATTTGAATCCATATAATCGGTGTTTAGAATATTGAAATACACAAAATGCGGACAATAGTTATAATAAAATGTTTAGAGACTAAACCGTCTACAGTTATGGTTTAATGACAAAAATACTGATATCCTCCTTATATTCTAAGCTTTATTGTGAAATTTTTATATGGTAGGGTGTTTTGTGATATAACAGACCTACTTGCACCAAATGTGATATCTTGAAAAATTTTTGAATTACTGCCCCCAAAGGTATACCTCTCTAAAAAACAAGAGTGAATACAAAAAAGAGTGAATTTAGAGTGAAATTGGAGTGAATTTTGAGTGAAAATGTTCATTTTCACTCGTTTTGGAGTGACCTCAGGGATCACTCCAAAATCTTCGAGTGAGCCCTGAGGTCTCTCCAAAATGAGTGAAAATGAACATTTTCACCCCAATTTCACTCTAAATTCACTCTTTTTTGTATTCACTCTTTTAAGAGTGAATATTTTCACTCGATTTTTTTAAAGAGTAAACCGGACCTTTAATGTACGTGGGGAAAACGTCACGTTTGGAGCATTCACCTTCCTTCTCCATGTCAGCTGATTGATTTGACGGAGATGGCTACATCTTCATACAAAAACTAATTCGTCGATAAATCGTCCCTTTGTCTTTTAATGAATTCCCTTAAAACACCAATCGATTTTCTTGTCCTCCAGAACGTGCGGACCGCTGGGGAGATGATCGTGTCCTTGTCTTCAAGATTGATGTAATCTCAATTACCGAAAATTATCCGTACCGAGGCAGTTCCATACCAACAAATTCTATAATATTTTTGAAATGTCCTTGTTTTCCCATTAGTTCTTAAATCAATTTCCTTAATTACATTTGCATTGTGGCTACACGCTGTTTGCGCCGTGTTTATTGATTACTCGTCGTCAAAGGGTTTGAGATGACTTAGCCGAGCAGTATATCTATGTTATTAGCTTCTCATCACATTTACGCCTGCCAATCAACGATTTAACTATGTATTATTGAGAGTGGCCCTGTATTCACACACACACACACACACACACACACACACACACACACACAACATGCAAAAAGTCTGCAGCTTTATTTGTAGTGGAGTAGTTAAAAAGAGGGTTCAACACGCGAACACACTATACGTATACACCCGTATTTGTTCACATCGGCAATAACTAATAAACTGACTGCGTTACTTGACTTCCAGTCACAATTTACTGATGGAAATTATCATACAATATTACTCTTAACGGTACAGTTTACCATTGGGAACAGTGATTCTAAGAATGTTCGAGTATTTGATGCGTAGGGCCTATGTGTAGATCAGTTGTATCACATAACATCCTACCATATAAAAAAAAGATTACGATAAAGCCTAAAATATAAGGAGATATCACCATTTTTGTCAATAGATTATAACTGTCGACGGTTTAGCCTAGAAATATTTTTATCATTTATTGTTCACATTTTGTATATTCAACAGTACTTGGTATTGAACATATTGAATCAAATTTTTACATTGGTTGTTTCTATATCCTAAGCTCACATTTTAGAACTATTTAGAAGTACTATTAAAGCTAGGTGTTTGTTTCATCTGCAAGTGGTAAATAATGCCTTTAACTATATAGCAGTATGGATATCAGCCATTCAAAAAACAGAAATGATAGTGACAGGCAAGAAACATTAGTGAGTATGCCAGATAAAGAAAATGTTTATCACAAATTTAATGATACACCAGTCATAGTATATTAATCAAATTTTAATGCGTGATATAGCATAAACTCTGCTGTAACCATTTTGGGGTTTCATTATATACGTTCGAAACTTTCGATCGTTTCTTTAAAAGTCCTAGGCCTATATATGAAGGGAATAGGATTTCATTTATATCAGGGGTCAAGTGCATGGCATTTGTAAATTAGCCGGAAGAGATAGAGAATACGAGTGTAATGACATTAAATAAATTGTACTCAATTAGTAGTTTGCTGCATTGCACCTAATATTAGAATACCTTTTTTTTTCAAGTGGAAGTTCTTCCCCCCCCCCAAAAAAAAAAAACCCACCAAACAAACAAACAAAAGCAACAAACAAACCAAGATGCAGCGACGTTAGGCTATACACTCAGTTAACATTTAAGAACTATCGGGTCATTTTTCCAAAGATGTGAAATTTTAAGATTTTGGCTAAGATCCATGTACTGCAATCTTTAAGTGGAACTCTCAGAATTTTTTTGTCACAATAGTACTTTAAATATAAAGAAAACATAGTACCAAAGGACTTCAACGTAGCTCCTCCAGAATGCATGGAAATGATACATGCTACGATTGTCATAAATGTCTCACTGCAGGATAAGGAATATGTACTCATTTTTAGATGAATATCGCTGTGCGTTCACTCAATATGATTAAAATCATGTTCAGAGACACTTCAGCTTCAAAAGGATAAAAGAAAGTACAAAATAACTAACCACACTTTCTACACTTGCTTGTTGCTATATTGTCAGATCAAGAGGATGACTATGATTTCTAGGTCGATCGACTTTCCTAATGACCGTGATATGCCAGTTTTATTGCACACTAAACTCCGTCTTAATGTACTCATTTCGGTCTTCTAATGTACTTCTGGAGTAAGCACCAGCCGCGGCTTGTCAGTCGAAGCTACGACATAATAAGGTCGAAAAGACAGGACATCTGCCCACACAGTCTTTCAAAGACATTTTTAAAGTACTTGTTTTGGAGCAGACGCCCGCCGTCTCTTCTCCCTGTTTCATTCGATCTGTCCTTTTTATTCTCTGTCTATGGTTGACACAAAGTATATTTTTTGAATAATATTCTGATAGCTGATTTACTCAACAATGTTAGCTAATCAATGCTCTGGCTTCATTTGTGATTAATTCATAATCTTGACTAGAAACACAGTCATCATGTTCCAAGGCGTCAACCTCATACACCATCGTATATTCGAGGGTCCAGTATTGACAATATTGTTACCGACAGGAACAATTTTGCACATGCTAATTAATACACAAAAGTATAAGATTTTCTTTATATAATCAGGCAATCAATATAATTGCTTATGAAGATAAACATGACGTGCAATGTTCCCCTATTTTCCTCTTCTGTTAGTGTAATGTTTAAAGATTTCCACCCAGGACAATATAAAAAAATGAAGGCCTGCCATCTTTCACATCATCTTAGAATTTAAAATGGCATGAGCTCTTTACCTCTTATTAGACTTATAACGTCAGATATACATGCCAATGAAAAAAGAACAAGCAAATATGAGTGTCTTGGCTAAGTCCGTAAAATTGTCAATCCGTGAATAATATGTAATAATTCCAGAAGTGTTTGAATATTGCGTCATAAGTTTGCATTTTTGTAAACGTATGTTTCTTCATTGATGGATGACCCTTTTTATCCATGCGTGGTTCCATGACATTTGCTCCTGCAACAATTGCTCCAAAGAAATATCTGCACGCTAAGCCAAACATAAATTCTACCCACAAATTTGATCTTTACCCTAATCTTAATCCTCACATCAAACTAAACCTAAAACTCGAGTATCACAACCCTAACCCTATAAGTCCTTGGAGAAAATGGGACCGGGGCAATATTGTCGCAGGAGCAAATGTCGTGTCACCTCTCTGATAAAAATTATGTCATGAGTGTCGGATTCGTCTGCATAAGATGTAGAAGACTTGGGAAGGTGTACATAATTCCCGAAGAAAATAGTTCAGTGTTTCATTATCAGTGTCATAGCTTGTCCTAGGGGAGAATGTGAGTATTAATATGCTTAGTCCATCTTGACAATGATTTAATTTTCTGGACATAATGTCAACATTCTCGTGCACTGCGAGTCAACGGCGTATTGGACACGTTGTAGGGTATATTGGGGCATTGGGAGGTTGATGTACGCGTCTGTTCTGAGCAAAGCTAAACTTTTGCTATACATTTTTACGAGAAGTTTTTTCCTTTAAACTATACGTCATTGTCCCATCACTTGCTGTTATTACATAGGAAGGTTACAATGCATCGCCCCACGCCCCGAGAGACACCGGGGCAATGATGATGTTCTTATGATTATGTCATAGTCCCACATAATTGACATCGGCGTATCCTTTTTTCCCCCGCTCCACTATCCTCGTCAAGGCGGAATGTAGAAGGTCAAATTGATTGCCTTCAAGCCTAGCTGTCCGATCTCGCCGAGCGATGTTTATCATCAGTTGACGATTAACTCCTGTAGCTTTCGATAAGTCTACCCGAGCCTTATCGGAATGTGTGAAGGGACAAATATAAACCTCAACCTTATATCGACCCATCAGTGTGTTATTGACTGCCTGCTAGTATTTCCGCGTGTGATACTATCAAAGTATGTGAATAACTCGTTGTTCGCTTACGTAAGGCATGTGCCATATTTGATTGAAACTTAAAGACCTACACTGTGCTGTCATTAATACTGAAGTTTATTGGGGTTTTTGTAGATTTTTTTTCCACTATTGGAAAATATTTTAGATCATTTAATGTGTCAACATCATAAAAAAAGCCCACACTGTCGATCAACTCTACATGCGACCTTAGCTATTATATAAACCAGAGCTTGATTAATATCTTCTTATAACGATAATCCTTACCCAACTCCGGGGGATACCCACTTCCCGCATGACCGTGGTAGGGGAGAGCATCTCCCACCTTTATGGTGTGCATAATTTTGATCTCAAAAAATATACGCTGTTACCTGAAACAAAAAAGAAAATAAAAGGAACCAAATAAGACTAGTCGACCTAAAAGTTGTATGATATGTTATCATCAGCTTTTCGCAAAGCTAAAGCTCATCCGAAGCGCTTTCAATCAGGATCATTCTTTGCAGCCATCTGCCTTCAGCAGAGACTGGTACCATTTCTCCACTGTACAAGCCATCAATTCCTCCCCCCCCCCCCAAAAAAAAAAAAAAAAAAAAAAAGATATATGAGAGAAACAACCTCTCCAAGAAAGCTCTGATGGTGTCCATGGTTGTTTTGAGGTTGCAAATGTGATACTACTCTAGTCATTCGAAGAATGTATTGAGCAAAACGGAGGTAGCGGAGCCTTTAGAGTTTCAAAAGCTGCAGGTGCGTCCAGGTTAATTATTGATTTACAGAAAAAGTTGGCCTTTGATCGATTGGTCGTGAGGGAGCTTCGAGGGCAAAGTTCTGGCATACAGAAACCTGATGCTTAAAAGTTGCTGAAAAAAGACTAGGCGGAAATTAGAGTTTCTAAGTTCATCACGTTACATAATCGACGGCCGTAATACATACGATATAGTGGACACGTATATAGTGCACGTCTATACCGGCCTATAGCACTCCATTGTCAAGTTTGCGCTGTGAAGGAATGTGGAACGCTGTTCACTGCTGTTAACCTCTTCCGTGCGAGAATCTGAAATCCCCATAGACTCTGTACATGCAGGGTTTACCCACGATATGGTATTCAAAGGGCTCATTTGCCTGTTTCTTAATTTCACACCTCAGGAGACGGATTTATGTAATGCTCTTCTGAAATGGAGAGCTCGATTTGTTCCGGCTTCACAGTGTTTCGGGAAGCCCGTTTTATTGTCACATTTCTTTCTTTCTTCTTTCTTTCTTTCTTGTTTTGAAATCAGATGACAAGCATAATTAGCGCTGTACCACGTGACTGGCTGTATATCAACTGGATGGATAGGTATACATTGTAGGCCAGCCGACCGTCGCGACGGGTAGAATTGATGAATTACGGGCCCGCCGATCATCTGATCGTCTGTGCTTATGCCAAGATAAACACATTCCAGAAGGCCATCATCATTGCGCCGGATCTTTTATCACACGACTGGCCTTCCCCGAGCTAAAGTTTAGTCATGTTTTATCTGTCTTGAGATCGTAGAACATCTTTCTGTGCTTGTGTATTCGGGTCGTCGATTTGCTTGTTGAGTGACTCATCAGATGGCTGGGCTGTTGTAGAGAGGATGTGTTTTCAAATTCTGAGATTCAGTGGCTTCTACATGCAGGGAAACGCACACACGGACACACACACACACACACACATACACACACACACATACACACACACACACACACACACACACACACACACACACACACACACATCCTCTCACATGCACACGCGCACGCACAATTCACACATACATGTATAAACAAACCAACACTCTACAAGGCGCCTTATTATCGTTCGTCTTCCGTCACCTAGCCTGTACACATATATACTGAACGATCCTCAGATCCTGGTGTGATATATATATAACACACATTGATTATCATGTATAACTTGTACATGTCCCGTCATGTATTAGGATATTTTGACATATGATTCAATGATGTTAATGACATACTTTGTAAATATATCTATCTCTGTCTCGATTAAAATACGAAGACGAATGGTACATAGCAATCTAAGAATATTATTGTATAATCTTTTGCCTTTATTTATAGGTGGTATAGGCTCGAACTTTTTATTCAGTTTATGGTAAACATAGTACAATGCCTCGTCTGTAGTGTATTCAAATCACAAATCTTTTCTATTGCTTTTAAATGAATCGTCTTGTCACCTGAAACGGTCTATTGTGCGGAATCACGCTGGCGTAACGATGCGCGAGACCATCTCGGAGCCCGATCTTTTGTGATCGCACAGGGTCAAAACATGAGAACAACTTCGGAAGAACAAAGTGTATGGTATAGTGACTGATTCAGGCAGTGACAGAGAAGATCCCATCGCCCAACTTTGTTCATGTTTGTTTATTCGTTTATTTATTTTCTAAATGAGAATATTCCAATTTTCTGCCTCTGTTGCTTTACCTTTCATTTCCTAGAATGGTATCAGCGAATTGTTCTTCGGAAATATGTTCCAGGTGTTGCGAAAGAGAGAGAGAGAGAGAGAAAAAAAAAGAAATAATATGCAGTCTGGAATATGTACCATAGTCCTCAGTTTTCCCTGCTGGTATTATGATCGATTTGATTTTAAAGGATATAACACTGATTAAACGAATACACACACGCACACTCTTAAATAGATACAGACAGACATGTGTAACACTGTATGAATGTTTGTATATTATTATATGAATAAAAGTATGTACATTAAATAATATGATTATATGAGTGTGTTCTGCGCTTGTGCAGAGTGTATACAGGGAGGTGTGAGGCACACCTCCCTGGTGTATACGTATGTCTTCCTTCACGACATCGACAACATTTCCAGGGATGGTATACCGACAGAAACCTCAACAAAGTCAGTCATCTTTAATCGAACAGATTGCCGTCCAATCATCCGGCGTAAATGTAAAGCAATGTATTCCTTTAAAATTCCTACAACTTGTTTGTATGTGGTTATTGCTATAAACGACTGTTCCGCAAGTCAGTTATCTATCTCACACCCGTTTTCCGTGACCGCATAGTTGTTATGCTGGTCAGGTTATCAGCCCTAACCGCGAGATCATTATTGTACTAAAGGCATGAATATAAATCGGCAGATAAATTCCGGTCACCCACGCGGAAAATTCAATTTACACTTTGTAAATGATGACATCGATTCTCACGATTCTTGGTATGCTTCGTGTCAAGATATTTTTTTTTTTATAAAAAAAAAATCCACTACATTTATCTCCATGTCTTCGGGGCTGTTTGCGAGATGTCGTTGACGTGATAGCAACGACTTCCGTCCGTGATTTCGCGAGGAGCAAACAAAAACGCCGACATATCCCAATCCCAAGCCCAATCACGTAAATATTCTATTGATATTGATGATTAGCTAGCTTTTTGTTTCTCCTGTTTGTGCATTTTCCCCACTTTCTCTCGGGAGTGGGATTTCGATTTTGGGGGGATTTTCCCCTTTCAAGAAGAACTATAGCCAGCAGCTTTCAAGCGCAACGTTGACGTCACAAAACGACTGAGGTTTCACCTTTTGTAAAATCTTTGTACAAATGTATATCAACAGAGAGGGCGATATGACACTGGGGCTCAGTGACGTAATAATACAGCTTTAAAGATTCACTATTTTTATCGCACCAATCGATATTACATTGTTTAAGCATAGTCGGCATCAATGGTGCGATACATTACCAGTTACGTGTAATGGAAGTAAACATATGCATATGTATGTTGCACGTTTCCGACACAGATTGGAAGTGCTGAAATGTGATTTTCTGCATTGAAATTAGATTTTCATGGTCAGCATTATAGGAGTCAGTACAAATTACAAATATTTCGGAGTCTCCAACAAAATATTACATGGTCTCTTTAATGTTTTTTGTTTTTTGTTCATTGTTTCTATTTTTATTGCTGAAGCCTATTATTGTGCAGTAACGTTACATGGCTCTGCTGTAAAGTAGGCTCTCGGTCCTGAATCAGACTGCCTGTGAATTTTAAAAGAAGACAAAAGAAATGAATAAATAAAGTATATATATATATATATATATATATATATATATATATATATATATAATCAGACAAGATATCAAAAGAAGTTCATTCAACCATCCCACCATACATGAAATCAAACAGAAGAAAGTGTTAGCCGAGAATCTGGAAGGAAAACAAACAGGTGCGATGTATGGAGATGGAAGAAGACTCGCCGACGGCGGAGGAGTGAAGATTATCGTTGGCGGGTTGGAGAGAAAAGAGGTCACGGGTGCAGTGAATCTCTGGGGGATAAAGCTAGAGTAGAAATAATACAGTCTCGACGGGTAAACAGCGGAATCTCAAAAGCTTGTACTTGAGCGTATATCTAATAGGATGCTGTAGTACACTTATAAGCCTTGAACATGCAGTTGTCTTTGAATATTGTACATGTGTCACTTTGTGGGGATGTGTGCGTGTGTGTGTGTGTGGGGGGGGGTCGTCAAGATGCCTCTGTTAAGAAAACATTGTTTGGCATTTTTTTAGATTTTTTATTGGGGGGGGGTATCTTGAAACGGGATGAGTGAAGTAAGCACTCATCGTCATTAAATATTTCTAAGACTTACTATTTCTCTCTAAAACTGATTGACATAATGCCCGTTATTGACATAAATAAACACCGATTATTCAGTGTTTTAGTAGTAGTCACGATGAAAAATTATGGGCACATAACTTACTTGTTCGGGTTGGACTCGAACCAACAACCTTCTGATAGCTAGACATCAGGGCCTGGCGTCATATCCATTAATTTCAATAAGATTAAACTTGGTCCAAAAGTGATATTGGCAACTTACTAGCTGTGATATTGTGATCCTCATCATTTTCTCTCGTTATTTACAATGGCAGACCGTGTATAAGCTAAAGATCCATCACGATTTATCATGATTATTATTGTATACCAATGTCCAGCATAACTGTGCATATAGTGTACAGATTTTTGTTTTTTGTTGGGTTTTTTTTTCTTGAACGTCGCGACTGATGTTGAAGATTACGTAACCATAGAAAGATCTGATGGTGGTATAGGGAGACATTGTGTGTTCTTTTTTTCAGTTATGCAGATGTGTGTATCGATGTGTGCTTGTGCGCATGCGTGGCAGAAGCATACCAGGAAGAATAGATGATTACGTAATGGGGTGAATATGATATATGGTAGGTGGCTGTATAATTGTGGATAATTCATTTAGGGTTATGGGTTAAAAGCTACCTAATAGATTCAGAAGGGGCAGGGGGAATTTGTAATGGGAGAGGGGGAGGGGGTATGGGCTTGTTAGGTGCTGTTTAAAAAATAAAACACACACACATGCTCCATGTGTCTTTATTTTTGGGAAGACTATATGGAAAGTCTCGTAAAATCTTCAGTTTGGACCTTAAATCCTCGGGCATTAATATTGATTGAAATCAAACAGTGGGCGATGTTCGAACGTCTGAGACCATCGCTCAATTCGAATGCATGGTGAGGTGCTATGTGACGTGTATTTTAAGATGTATTGCATGTCGTTTGCTAACGCTGATCACGTACAGAGCTTGTTATCATGATTGTTAATCATGTTGGGAAGAGAATGTAGTTAAAGCCAAAACATAATACTCAGACGTGCTCAAAATCCATCTTCCAACATTTGGAATTTGTTTGAAATAATATTATCGGAGAGCTCTGTCATAGAAACTTGTCTGGCTGAGGCGATTTGCCGAGATTATGAGTTGTTTTGCAGTATTTTTAGATCAAGAGAGAAATAATAAAAGTCGGTATACCGACTTTTATTCCAGAAGCGCCCTCCCCGTTCAGTAGTTGGTATGTAGAACAGTGCTAATACGTGGTGATCGAATCGTGTGTTCAAGTAGAGGGATTGAACTGCATGCAGACTCGCTCGCGATGGGAAGCGCTGTTGCCCGATATAATGATCGATGTAATCGAATATGAAATATCACGTATAGCAACCACGATCGGGTAAGCTCTGAGATAGTGAAACTTCCGGCCAAACCTCTTAGCCAATATTTCGCATTTTCGTCATTGCCTAACTGAAATTGCGTTATGATTATAGTATTATGATGTTTAACACTTTTCTTATGCGTAATGTGTAGGGCCTAAATTTTAGAGCAAATATCGACAGTTATGCATGCATGGCATATACGAAAACTATGATTTGACTTTAAATCCACGGGCTCCATGCACGCCCCAGATTACCGAAGGACTTTTCAGTGCTTCTGCCCGTCTACCTCTACAGTGCGTATCAAAAAAAAAAGGTAATCCAACTTTGGAGGGCTACTATCTTATGATTATCAGCTATGGAGAGTGTAATGTTGGTTGAGAGGAAAGGGGAACTCTTCCTCTTTCCATTGATACCTATTTATGTTGACAAATGTCATGCATGACTGAGCACATGAACTTTAAAGACAACAATGACAAATTGCACGTTTTCCAAGTTTGCATGTTACTGTGAAGGAACAATGCATATCTCACTGCATGGATGAGATCTGTCAATGGAGGTGGTCGAATCATCAGGCCAGCCTGCATGACTGCAGGTTCGTGTTATGGGTTTCTTCTAACCATTTATGGTTCATAGCCTACAACATGACCACGTTGTTGTAAACTTGGTCCTTCCCATAAAGGCTAAACCATTATCCATTTTTCTCTCTTCACATTTAAGACATGGTTTGTCGCTGCCAGCTATGTGTTGAATATGAACAGAGAAAATGGGTTGTGTGGGTTGACCTCTGTGGGAGTGACTTTTAGTTATCCAACAGGTGGCCATCTTATAGGTTATGAACCAAAAGATTAGGAAAAAACCCTAAACACGAACCCTAAACACAAATCTACATTCGTACAGGCTGGCCTTTTTGGCCACTTTCATTGACAGATCTCATCCATGCAGTGAGACATGCATTGTTCCTTCACAATAACACACAAACTTGGAAAAAGTGTAATTTGTCATTGTTGTCTTTAAAGTTCATGTGCTCAGTCATGCATGGCATTCATCAACATAAATAGGTATCAATGGAAAGAGGAAGAGTTCCCCTTTCCTCACAACTAACAGTGTGCTCTCAATAGCTGATAATTATGAAATAGTAGCCCTCCAAAGTTGGATTACCTTTTTTTGATACGCACTGTATAGATGTACTCGGATTATTCTCACCGCAACACACCACTCAATCACGCATGCAATCATTCTGTATGAAACTTGAACCAGATTGATTCGTTTGTTTTCCCACGATCACCCAGTCTGGTTTAGGATTAAGTCTCGCTCCAAGGAGTTCAGTTTGCTTTGACAATTCTATAGAAGCTTTCTTTTCCCTGTGCCTCTCTTGACCAACATCAATCACCCAGAACTGATGGGAGTCTGTACTAAGATACCGAGTTGGCTTTGTCGCGCAAACTTCACACACAAGAGCGCACGATAGGCCCCTATACCCGTTGAACATTGTATTCAACTGCAATAACACTAACAAGGTTGGTAGGCAGCTGTGGCATTCAAAAATTGTCACGATGTAAGGGTTTGTCGTCGAGTCGCAGTGGAGTATATAGTCAACTCGCGCTGCATTTCACGCAAACTTACCAAAAGTGATTGCCTTTTGTTTTAATTCGGGTTATTTGTGAACTTGGATTGTCTATAGCTTTACTTTAATTTTGTGTGTCTTAAGTTTTTTGTTTGCTTGCTTTGGGGTCATCTCACGAGACCGACACCCACGAATCATACAGCCCACGAGTTCGACAGTGGAAAAACAAGTCCATGAGTCATACACCCCACGAGTCAATTAGATAGCCCGTGAGTTCGACACTAGGTAAAAACAACCTATGACGTGTATAAGTTCGACATTACAACACGAGGCTTAAAGGCATAATTTACCATATGCAGATGAAACAAAAACCCAGCATTAGTGCTTTAAAATATTTCTCAAAATGTGAGTTAGGGATGGAAACAACCACTGTAAAAATTTGAATCCATATAATTGATGTTAATTATTTTTGAATACACGAAATGTGAACAATAGTTATAATAAAAATGTTTCCAGACTAAACCGTCTACAGTTATACTGATATCTCCTTATATTTTGAGCTTTATTGCGGAAATTTTATGTGGTAGGAAGTTTTGTGACACAACAGACCTACACATAAGAATCAAATGTGATATCTTGAAAAAAAAAGTTAAATCACTGATCCCAAAGGTAAACAGGACCTTTAATGTGTCGGTCTCGTGGGCCTTCGCCTAGGGTCGAACTCATGGGCTGTATGACATGTTGGTTTTATGACTCAAGGGCTGTATGACTCGTGGGCTGTATGACTCATGGGTTTCGAACTCGTGACATGCACTCCTTGCCTGCTTCTTTGACAAGAGTAGATGCAACTTAAATGGGTGGGAATACTTAGAACTGTCTATGAACAGCTGAGTGGACTATTTACGAGTTATGACTATAGACTCCATGATTGGTACTAAATCATGGTCCTAAATCACGACAGAGAGCGAGTCGTCAAGCTGCTTCCGCTTTCTGCTATCTCTCCTGTACGGAGTGAGCCATCTCCGCTCCTCTGATTGACGTCTGTTTGGAGTTTGGCATTTTACTGGGCACACGAGGTCGGTCGCCCCCGGTTGTAATCGACATTCGAAGAAGAGACTAAGGAGAGGAGTAAGTTCTTCTCAGGATTTTTAGGTACAGATGGGAAGGCTCTGTGTATTTGTACACGAACGAGACTATCATTGATTATCAAACAAAGTGATTTTGACTCTTGCTAGTATCTATGTATTATTTACAAAAACGGACATAGATGCAAAGAGCTGCATGCCAACTAGTAAACTTTAGCAAGATTTGTTTAGTAAGTTTTTCTTGAATCAAAATAAGAACGCATGGTTTGCAAATTGAAAAATAAATTTGATTTGTTTTGTTTATGTAGCAAATACAGTTTCTCAAGCTTGAAATCGAAATAAATTTTGATCGTGTGTTCATTTGTTTTTTCTTTGCTAATGACTACATTACATGCGTGCATCAATATGTCGTTTGATCTGCAAAGGTTGAGAGCCCTATATATACTGTGCACTTCAATGTGTGTAGACAAAGCTACCCCTTCAGTTCAAATTCTAATTCGCGTTGACATATCAAAAGTCGCCAGTTATACATAGAGTTAAATGACACTGAAAAGTAACAGAAATGTAATGGTCTGATTTTTTTCGAAAGCGGATGAAATAATGGACATTATGCATATTTTGCTCATGCCACAACGCGAACATGACTGCGTGACGTTTAAGGATTGATTGTCTTTCTGTTCATGCACTGTTACCAAGCGACTGTTACCCGTGCGTGCAGTGCATAGCGTTACTATTTCATAGGAAGCTGACTGCCACTTCACTACAAGTATAATATGTTTGCTTTTCTCATTTGGTACATATCCTTTCACTGCTTACATATTTCCAACCATGAGATCTGTCATGAATACGTATAGATTTATCACATTCATTCGATTTCTTTATCTGTACATCCTGAATGTATGGTAATTAGTTTATATCTATAAATGCATTTTTCGTCGTAATTAAAACGGAATTCTGGAAGTCATTGAACAAATTCATATTATCGTGAGCTACGTACATAGATTTGTGCATGAATTGCAGTTTTAGATATTGTTTTAGCACGATGTTAAAAGGAATTTTTTTGTGTGTAATTCCCAAACAATATATAATCTTCTCTTAAAAGTGTATGTGTTTTTTTAATGAATTCTACTTATAGAAAATTCTCCTCATTTTGGTTTTTAAATCTAACTTTAAATTCATCAACACCGAGCCATAGCTTTACTTATGAAATTGTTGGCTTTTAAAATGGAAAAAAATCTAGATTGTTTGTGGAGATGCTTACGTCATTACAGGCAATAGGAGCTTTCCCTTCACTGCATCACTGGCTATTGAACCAAATCTTGATTATTAGATCAAAGTGTAATATTGTACTAACTCGAGTCCTGTCCGCAAATCAAATCAGCGATTTACAGCCTTGTGGAGCGCCTGGTTAGCTGGGCCGGGGAATTGGCTGCGAAATTATGGGTGCTGTCGCGAGTTGAACGCACTTTCGGTTTTAGGAGCGCGGTTACACCTGTCTTGCGAAACGCGCTCGCTCGCCTGCAAGCAAGCGAGCCTGCAAGAAATGGTGATGACGTCACAACTTTCGAGCGCTCCGCGGTAACGTGAGAGGAAAAAGGTATTTCACAGGAGATCAGAGCAATATACTTTGTTATTCCGCGGTATATTCCGTCATATTTGCCCCTCTGTTATAACTTCTCTCCTCGTCTCTTTGCCGCCCTGTTCTGTCTTTCATCCTGCGGCATGTAAACGTGACGGCCCCCTGGGAACAGCGGGAGTAGAAATAGCTGTTACTAAGCACACCGGTAGGGAGTGATTTGGGCTCAATTGGAGGTGTGGTATTTTGAGGTGTGAGATCGCTGTGTCAGGTATTTCCGCAAGAAGAGTAGAAATATATTTAAAGGTAGCATCTTTTCTCATGCTGTCCCGCTAGTTTTTCGTCATCTTTCTTCTTCCTTTGGATACCTTTACGTATCAAGATAATGGTACACTTGTATAAAAATTACAAGTGAAAAATCTATAAGCTGACCAAAAACTGTACATGTTTTAGTCACTATTAGTCTAGAAAAAAAAATCACCGCCCCCTTCATATGGACAAAAGGAACCGTGAATCTACTCATGTTTCACGACGTTCCGGTGATATCTGCAAAAATACATTCATGTATGTTTTGATTGAAAAGAAATGACAAATTGCATGCGGTATATTGTGAATACAATTTTAAGGAAATCTGCATGCAATCGTATAGCCGCAGAGTTTTCACTTTTATTTGCGACTGTTTACAAGATTTTGCAAACTAGTCCTGCACCTTGATTGCCAGAAGAAAGTAGACATGCAATGGTCGTTTGCTCGTCAATCTGTTTCTTTAAGAAGAAAACATCCCCCCTAAAAAAGATAAAAATAAATAAAAACACCCGAACCCTAATGATTATGAAGGAAGGGGTTTCTCCTATAAGGTAAACAGTACTATGAGTCGGTTTGTGAGCGCTGGACAGAAAAAGCCCAATCTAAGATAAAGAGTCTTTTAACATCTTCCCAAGATAGCATCCTTGTGTCGATGGTGACTCTCCCTACCCAAAGATGTTGCGAATACCTCATGAAGCCCATGGGCTGGCAAACTAACTTATAGATAAAAACAATACATGAAACAGTCTTCAATTTCATAGCTGCGGTAAATAGTGTTTGGCGCACACTGCTGTTTACTCGGTGCTTAAACAGTCGTTGACGATAATGTTAGAATTCGGAATGGCGCCATAAACAGACCAAAAAGCGTTCCACATTTGATTTTTGTTTTGTTTTAAGAAAAGACATTATCTTAGTATCTCTAGCGTGAAAAGTGTTAGTCAAGCATAGAGGATAAATGGATATCGACTATTAGCAAACATTGCAGAAAGGATAAAAAAAAAGTAATGGAGCTAAAACTGCTGAAGAGAATTTCGCCTAGTATGAGTTTGCGGTATACATAATCACCATACCGACCTATATATTCTCCTTTTTGTTTTTTCACCCAAAGCAAATCGCAATACAGAATAACGTACTGATGGTCCTCACGATGAATGCTTTCCCGATTGAGATCCCCCTTGTAATAGTAGTATGTGGGTATTGAAACTCCTCTGAAACCGCCTTCAGTATCTTCTCATATTGTCACATCATACGTCTCACACAACTCGACGCTTGTAAAAATCTCTTCTTTAAAGAAAAAGGGTCTGTCTGTCCAAGTAGAATATGTAATTTTAATAACGTCTATTGTATCGACACAGCGTGGCTATCAGAGAAGTTGTAAATGGAATCGGTGGACTGAGCGCGAGCATGTTGTCATCTGGTGTAAGTGGAAAAGATGTGTTCTTCACGGTTACGAAAAGGTGGCTACATACGGACATCTGGCTGTCTGATGTCAGTGATAAAACAATGGTCGAGTGAAGGTTAATCAGGGAGTTTTTAGTTCGATTCCTACTATGTGAATGCATTCTTTCACGAGCAGTATGTTCCAAATTGGACCCAGGTGTACTATATTGAATACGTGTCAGTCAAGGGCTGGCAGTGTGAATGGCAAAGCCCCATAGGCAAAATCCATTACACAGTTATTAATACGGCAGCCGAGGACGGCTAGTAACGTATTCGTATTGTTACGTAATATTCATAATCGATAGCTTCACATCTGTTGTTGCCCTGAATGGTATCTAAATTTATCCCATGTAGGCCTATTAGACATGCACGATTGTTTCCCCTCATTTATCTTAAAGGTACTGTATATGGACAATTGGATCAGTCCATGTATTCAAATTCAGGGTAGTTTGGCCATCGCATGAGAGTAAGTGACGAGATATGGCATTCACCTGTTTTCATTAAATACCTTTGATACATGACTTTGTTTGAAGAACAATTTTATGGTGTGTTGTATTTGGTAAGCCTCTTGCAAGCCTTCTGATTGTTTCAATCTATAAATAATGATTGTTAATGTAAATTGTTTTTAAACGTGTGCGTTAGACTTCAGAATGTTTTCTTGGGAAAATCTGGTATGAATGTACGGTAAGGAAATCTGTGTGAGGCAAAACCCAGTTAGGGTTACAATGAAGTCGCCCTCAAACGAAGTTGTTTGCAAGCATTTTTATGGCAAAAAAAAAAAAATGAAACCTTCTGTTGTTCAGATTATACAGCAGTGTAGACGGCACTTTCGATGTGCACACGTTCGTCTATACTCTTAGTGATTTTTGCCGCTTGTTTAGCGCCAGTTTTACGGCTAGATTTCACACTGTTCAACCGAAGGGTAGGTTTAGCATTCACGAGCATCAGATGAGACGTAATTAGTGCCTTTTAGCACTTACTATGTCCTAATTCTTTTTCCGTGAACCTTTTAACTCCCCATTTCTCGCCAAAACAATGTGCTAGATCCGATGGCTGTTATGATGGCACGTTTGACCCAAATTGTATTCAACTTTATGGCATGTCTCCAACATTACGGTTGCGGGCGAGACCGCAGCCATTATAATCATAGGTTGATTATAGCAACATCTAAATTGAAATTATTGTAAACGAGCTTTAATCACCACTCATTTTGCCATATTTACGCATCACCCTGCCACAGCGTCACCTGTTGATTGATATTTATTCACCCGCTTACATGATTAATGATATTTAATAAATCTACGCTCTACCTGCAGATCGTTTGTTGTTGTTTTATGGCAGAAAAAAGAATAAAATACTGAAGATGAAATCATATTTTTCATCATACATGTGATTGTGTAGCGTAAGTGCCTTGATATTTCAGGTGAATACAAACTTAACGAAATTACATTATGCTGTCTTTGATGAACGAGGGAAAGTGGCCAACACACACACAAAAAAACCCCGCACACACAGACACATACACACGTATATACACTGTCACGTACTCCATTACTTTTGACATTATGATAAAGATCATGCACAGTACAATCGCTGCATTCATCATTGCGCAGACGACAGACGTCACCAATGCGCTCGACGTTCCAGTCCATTACATGCAATAATGCAATCTCGTAGTGCCCTGGAATGGTACTTGATCGAGTTCGATGTATTTTACGACAAGGAGCAGCCCAGGATGCATTAATCGAATATGTCCTCTGAAAACACGTCTCATATTTTATTTATGTTATGTATATGAACATATAATATGTATTATGTATATATATATATATATATATATATATATATATATATATATATCATATACATATATAATAAATATGGTTTTATTTTACTAGCTTCTGACAGTTTGTATAATATATTATAGTAACTCTATAATATGTATTATGTATATATATATATATATATATATATATATATATATATATATATAATGATGAGTGATTTTATTTTGCGTGCTTCTGAGTGTTTTCATACAATGACTTCATGCCCTATAGGAGTACCCAATAATGGGATGAAGAAAACGCCCCTACATAAAAAGACATGTGTCTGTATTGATTTTGAAAGAATTAGTATTTCAGAAATCTTATGGATTTAGCACCTTTTTTTTTGGGGGGGGGGGGAAGACATAGATATTTGTTATGGCCCGATTTCTTCATTTTCCACAAGAATTTCTTTACTTTGACGAGTTTTACTGCATGGGACTACTAGAAATGATACAAATATATCTCTGGAAAAATAAAACCCAATTTGATGAACAATGGATAAAGCGCCTCTTGGAAAGGAGCTCTTCAATTATATATATATTTCATAAATGAGAAATGAGACTTCAGTTCAGTGGACATCGATATGAAATTAGGCCTATATACATTGCTAGTATCATAATGATTACCTTCTTCATTATCATGAATATTTACTACTATAAAAAATATGTAATTCTTGATGTTATTTTCAGTGCAACTTGTTCTTTAAATATAATTCAATCGTTATGACAAATAATTTATATGTATATCCTTTTTAACTCTTAATTCCAAAATTTTACTTTTTTATGCTGTTTTAAGCAGTATCCTCATCAATATTGATTACCCATTATCATGCACTCTGCATGCTGATCAAACTGGTATGTTCGATCATTTATTACTTTATTACGTCAACTTTGATATACTACACTGTATAGGCCCTAAAGAAATGGAACATTATACAATGTATACTACGAAACTTATTCATATTTAAGTACAGATAGACAGACAGATAAACACATAGACACGCACACGATGTGCACATACACACATATTCGTACACGCACCAATCGCTTTGCACGTTGCCGAGGTGTGTGTGCATGTACACGGGCATGTGGTTCTATTCAGGAGCGCTCATGCGTATAGCTCTGCAACCCTCAAGGGGTCCCCCTCCGGGCTGATAGAAAGAAATGCCCGTCGCCTCTCTCGCACTCACTTTTCAGATTCGTGGGGGCATCCAAGGGTGTCCCAATCTATTTTTGAGCCCAACCAAGCGAGCTCACATTCGACTCTTCAAGAAGAGGCACCTCTACCTCCGACGAGATAGCAAGGAGGGGGGGGGGGGGGGGGGGAGGCAAGTAGCGACCTCTTCTCTTCCCTTCATAAAAGTGTGAGCAGAGTTTCGAGCTACATCAAACTATTTGCCCTGCTGATCTATCCCTCCGTTCACTCATTCTAGTCTTTCCCCGTAGCGATGCCATCATGAAAAACGGTTTGACGTGCCAAGGTTAGCCTTCTCAATGTTAGATTTGCTCAGTTGTGACTGATAATCCTACGATCATTTTTAATCACCCAAGCATTTCCTGGTACCCACAACTATACACGTGGGTGAAAAGCGACACAGTTCGTGAAATATCTTGTCCAAGGATGTATTTGCGCTTGGCGGGATTCGAATCCAGGATCCCGGTTTAACTCTTCGTGTGCTTTGCGTGTCGTGTGGCACAGAAAACCCAATGGCATTGTACACACTGTCCATATTGTTTCTGACTTAGAGAGGGTTAAGAGTCCAGGGGGTGTTTCATAAAGCTGTTCGTAAAGTTACGAACGACTTACGAGCGACTGGTGATCAGTTCTTGTGCTGAATCATTGACATTCTGATAAGTATAGCACATCAGAACTGATCACCAGTCATTCGTAAGCTGTTCGTAACTGTACGAACAGCTTTATGGAACAGGGCCCTGGATCTCATCCAAAGTTCTTCCATCCAGCTTCTGAAACACTGACGTATGATCTGTAATCGAGGAATCATGAATCCATCTTTACTTCACTCGAGTCATTGTAATCAAAACCAGTGATTCAGCCTTATCGTGCTTATTGTTATAATAGATAACATCACGTTTTTATCTTCTCATGTCATAGGTTATTTTCTTTTTCGGGGACAAAAAGGATGGATAAAAAAAGAGAATACACTGCAGTTTTTTAGATTAGATGAATCATGTGTGCATATTCATCTGCATTCATGTAGTATGTTTGTGTGTGTGTGTGTGGGGTGTGTGTGTGTGCGTGTGATGGTGTGTGTGTGTGTAAGTGTGTGTAAAGACAAAGAGATTAAAAGCAGGTTTCCCAAGTGATGGTCGGAAAAATAGAATCAAAAGTATGGGAGACACACATACAAGAAGAAAACACTCATATTGTTCGGTATAGTGTCATCCCATCTTCAGATGTTATTCTGTCTGATTGCGGGGGAATACTTATATTTTCCAAACACGCCATGGATAGATACGGTATACATTCTGCCTTTTAGGACTCATAGTTTAGTGACCGACATGATTATCGTGGACCAAACAACAGATAAATGCAAATTCCGATAAAGACGTCGCCGATCCGGTCACTTCAGGGGCCATCAAACATTTGCAGGGTAAAACTTCCATATTTTTGTCTCTTCATTTAAAAAAAACCAACAAAACTTTCCCAGGCTTTCTGTTATAGGATATATATCGGTTTATTCATATTCCCTCCCCTTTTTGTCATGCCATGCAGGATATATTACCCAGTCGGTAAATGCATTGATAAAGTGTGTAGTGCGTCATTGTGATGGGGTATTATGCAAACTAATGCAAAGAGCAGATGCCGAGTGCTGGAATTGATGTGCTGGCATTATAGCTGGCAAAGAACACCTTGATGATCTCCAGGCTTAAGTGACATTAATGGTGTCAATATATAGCGACTCACCGCGCAAATCACGAAAGAATGAAACAGTGATAATTGTCATAACTTCTAGCATTACTGACTGCAAAATGTTAACAACAACAAGAAGAAAATAATCCAATGACGGTAACGTGTTTAGGGTGTTCCAAAGAGTGGAGGTGTAAACTGCATGCTCTTCTAGATGGTCCTGTTATCACTGAGACTCCATCATCACCTGGAAGGTTAGAATTTTATACAGCTGGATGATGCATGAAGTGATGAAGAGGAGAACTCGTTGTGGGGAGACATTTATGGTAAACGCTCTGGATGGGGTCTCGAATTCGGATTTCTTGTCGAAGGGTCTGGAGTCTTGTGCACTGTACCAAGCGTGTTCCCATTATTTGCATATACATATCAGAAGTCCAAGTCTAGGGTTCGCTAGAATGCCCGACACTTTAATACCGAGAAGTAGCAGCTATTAATTTTGTGTCTTGTTGGTGAAGATAAGTGTGTACTGCTTTGTATTTTTCTGCCTTACGATGAATATGGTGTTACATATATTATATTATAATATATATATATATCTATATATAATATTATATTATATATATATATATATTCCATGTCTGTATTTGGTGTGACGAGTCTTTGGTAAACGTTTGCAGCATCTCAGCGGTTGTGCGCCTTGTGACCATTTGGCTGTCTGTTGATTCATGGAGCTCAGAATGATTTGATTTGTTGATATGAATGTGATATAAGTTTATTATTCGACTCCGTCTCACGTACAGAGACTCAAAACGAAACTGATGAGTATTTCCCCGCTCGCGCTCGAGCCTCGAGCTTGACGACACGGGAAATAAATGGGGAATCATTTAATTTTTTTTTTGCGTCTGACGTATTTTTGCATCGATGCGGGAGCATAATGGCAGCCTTTTTTTATATTTAGATCCCATTAAAAAAAATGGTAATCTGCACCGAGCCTCACCACCGTCTCAATCGCATGTAATATTCATTGCAAGAGTAGGCAGGATGGAGTTAGAATCAAACAGAACTGAAGAGGTTCGTGAATCATCATCAAAAACTATCTTGGAGCATGATATTATGTCGGAAGGCATCGATGGTCTCCCCTTGAGTCCCTCAGAACATTTTGTGCACTTATTACGCGAACGTACGGTTCATCGACCTAGGGAAAGGAGATGACACTCAAACATGAATCCATATTATTATCATCACTGTTACCAATATAATTATTTTCATTGTATGCTCTATTGCCGTGATTTTTAATGACAGCTATCATTAAAAATCGCGGCAATGTAGCAGATTGCTTTGTGTGGACTGATTTGTTTGTGACTTAAAAACCGTATTTTTTTCTTGCAGCAGCGTGAAAACCGTCGGAGCTAGCACATTGAAAGGACCTTAACGAGATGACCAAGAAAGTAGAATACTATTATGTTCCTTTATCTCTCTCTGTGGCAATATGATTGTTTAAATATCTCTCATATTCACTTGAAGAGCAGCAGAAGACACCAATTATGTTGACATACTGGACGTGAACTTCGAGCGCTATCGTAACAGGTGAGTGTGGGACGTGCGGTTCCGTTCTGTACCGACAGGTTGATCAGTCAACCACGAAATCAACACCCTGTGTGTGTAGTCAAATATGCAGAGTATGTCAGCGCGTGGCCTCGCCGTTAAGTCTAGAGATCTATCTTCTTACCACCATCTCCCGCTCTCTCCCTTCCTCCCTCTCTCTCCTTTTCTCTCTCTCCCCCCCCCCCTCTCTCTCTCTTCATTTCTGTCCTCTCTCTCCATCTATAAGTGTATTCCTTTCTCTACCTCTCATTTCCTTTCTGTACTTAAAGGGATGGTATAGTATTGGTTGAGATAAGGATTCAGCTTTTTAACTTTTTTGAGAGATACTTAGAAACCACTTTATGAAATGTCAAAAGCGTACAATTCCAAGAAAAGTTCAAAGTTTATTTGATGAAAATCAATTTTGAAATGGCTGAGATACCCCAAAAACAATTAAAACAAAGCGATCGCTTTGTTTTGGATATCTCGGCCATTTCAAAACCATTTCAAAGCCAATTCTCCTCAAATAAACTTTGAATTCCTTTGAGAATTTTTATACTCTTTAATATTTCGTCTAGGCTTCTCACTATCTATAAAGAAGAACCAACGTTGGGAACCTGAAGCCCATCTCAACCGTAACTACACCAACTCTTTAATAACCATGCTTACGAACTCTTTTTCTCTAACGTATAACTCTTGCATCTCAGAGCAATTCGAAATACATCTTATTGTTATTTCATCCTCTGTAGTGTTGAATTTTGCTTCTGTCCTCATTCCCTATACTCCAGCTATTTTTTTTTTTATCTTTCTTTCTCATCCATATCATCTTCTTCCTCTGGCTTACCCTCTTTTCCTTTTCTGTCCTTCACCGTTTTGTATGAGCAGGGAAGAATGCTTATGTTATTATCTCTTTTTGTCGTTTCCGGTATATTTCTATTGCACTGCCTTTCGATCGTTTACCGTCTGTTCTTACCTTATAACCGCCATTTACCATTTACAGATGGAAAAAAAACCTTTAGTGCTTCAATGTAGTTCTAAAATGTGAGTCAGGGAAAGAAACAACCAATGTAAAAATGTTATCATTATATATCAATGTTAAACATTGTTAAAGAATGTGAACAATCGTTATATTAAAATCGTTTCCAGAAAAAAAGCAGATCTACAGTAATGGTTTATTTAGAGAATTAGTCATACCTCCTTAGATTTTAGGCTTTATTGCTAAATATTTATATGGTAGGATGTTTTGTGATACAACTGACCTACGCTATTATGTATCAATAAATTGTGATAACTCAAACATTTTTTAAATCCCTGCTCCCAAGGGTAAAAGGTTGTGTTGATATTTGAATCTCATTACCTTGCGTAGTATCTTTACCTCTATCTACATCCCTCCGTCTATACGCGTGTGGGACAAAATGTGGGACCAAAAATCCTACAGCGGCTTCCAACATCTTGCTGTTTTAATTAGGAGCATGGGGCGTGTTAAATGGTATATCATGACGAAGTACTTGTCACATGGTGGTCAGCTTGTGCATGGGTCTTTAAAGTCCGAGACTTGAGCGACTTTAACGGAAGGGAACAGACGATTTTCAGAAAAAAAAAATCCCTTCAAATTACATTTATTCAGATTCCAAACGAAAAAGGTAACATCGAAATGTTCATTTCCATGCATATGCCAGGTAAAATATCAAACAAGATCAAATAAATCATTTTGGAATATAAAACAACGGACTGCCAGAGCATAACTCGTTCCGTAATTCGGATAAAAACATATTAAATCTCAATCTACATTCTCTATAATCATCACCTTTATAGTTTCCTTTGTACTACCAATTTATAAAAACACTAAAAAGCTATATTCATGAAATCGTCTTCTTCCTCCTAATCATTGCTCTTTAGTAAAAAGTGCAAAACTGATGTCGAAATAAACATGAACAACTTGTTGAATTAGCTGAGAGATATAATTCCTAAAGCTCCTATTCATTTTGCATGCAAAGAGGGCAGGCGTTATACCCTCATCTATTTGACAAACATCAAATTTGGAATTGTTACTTTAGTTTCAGGAAAAAAAAACACAGATAAAGTAAAATGAAGCCGTGTATGGGAATCGACAAAAGAGGAATTTAGGGAATTATGCGTCGAGAGGAAATGAGTGACTTGGGGCTTTAAAGATAGAGAGAGAGAAAGAGAGAGTTGTAGTCAACGGGACAAGAGGTCATGCAGCTGGAGAGAGGACAGGAAGAGAGATGTCGATAGAAAGAGAGAGAAAAATGGAGAGAAAAGGAGAAAGGAGAGAAAGAAGGAAGTAGAAAGGGTACAGAGGGAAGAGAAATATATTGAGAAACAGAGAGAGAGAGCGAGAGGGGGGAATATATATATTGGGGTGAATATAGAGGGAAAAGAAATATATTGAGAAGCAGAGAGAGAGAGGGAGAAAGGGGGAATATATATTATGATGAATACAGAGGGAAAGGGAGAGAGGGAAAAGAAATATACTGAGAAACAGAGAGAGAGAAAATGGGAATATATATTGTGGATACAGAGGGAGAGAGAGAGACTTACAGCCACGGAAAGAGGTGATGAAAGGAGAGACAGACTGACAGACAGACAGAAAGACTGAGAGAGAACAATATACACACGGAATCCTTGTAATATTGATGGAAATCTCTCGTGCATGAAGCTCGTCCCTGACACTGGACTCATCGGGGCTAGAGCACGGGGTGAGTGCCCGTGAGGGACGGAGGAGGGAAGGAAGCAGACTGCCCTGGCTTAAGTCATCCGTGCAACACGGAAACATTCTCCTCCAACAGGCCGCATGACGTCATAAGCACGTTACCATGGCAATGCTTGAAAGTTGAATTCATCAACAACCTCCCGTCTCGGCGCAAGGCATATGGAAGCTGTCGTGAATTACATCGCCTCTATATACAATAGCTTCCCATCTCCAGCCCCCACTCTCTCCATCTCGCAATTTTAAAGGTTTCTTAGCAACATCCTTGCGAGCCCGTCTCAATCCATTTTTCCTCTTCTTTTTTTTTCTTTGTAAGTGTGCACAATTGAGAAATCAAATCAAACTGATTATCGCAATGTTAATGGCGTTGTGATACGTTGGGTTGCGTTTGAGACGTCAAAGGAATATATGCTGACTTTGATTCTTGCCCGATGTGCGCATCTTCTATAAAGGTGTTTTATCAACCATGTTCTTGATGACCGTAGCGTAAAATGAGTATCCGAAAATGATTGGGATACTATAATCGCTGCTGGAGGGACCCATCAATGAAAGACCAGGACTGACATGCATTTTGTCTGCCTGTGGATGTAAGATCTGACTATTCGCAAAACAAAACTGAAAGTCGCGGCTTGAATTGTGTAGTGAGAATGTGTCTCAGCGTTCTCTGTAATTCTCAAATGTACTAGTATGTCTGTTTTGTTTTATGATATGGAGCACGCCGTTCAGTCGCCTAAAGATGAAGACCCTAATCTGCTTATACGATTTATACCATGACATTCTGACCATGATTTTTCAAATGTACCTATTGAAATTGAACGTATATAGTCGATGAAAGCTCCAAGGGCTTATTCCACCTGTTGATGATATTGATGGGGTTTGGGAAATTGAGACAAGGCTCTACAAGAAAACATTTAGTCCAATGCCGATTGATAAACGGAACTCTCTGATCAAAAGTTCACCTGCTTCGGTAAAATTGTGTCAAAAATGGGAAAGAAAACACTTCCCACATCACGTGTAATTCTGAGTGCTGTTAAATGGGACATACTCATCAAGCTAGGGGAAAAATGTCACATTTTAAATTGCTGAGGAGTGCATGTCGTCAGATAATAATGATATATAAGCGTCGTAACTGTAACATCATGAATGTCGTGACTAATAACAGTACCTACGATGATTTGAAGGTATTTATACAACAGTTAGTAATGATGATAATTATCTTTCATTGAGACATACGGTAAGGGCTTTGCACAAATCAGCACATACTATCCATTCGCGAAGAGTTCATTTTCGGATATCCCCCCCCCCCCCCCGACATCCGTCTCAATCTCATCAAATTTGTCACATTTTAATGTCCACGATTTTTAGGAGCAAAAGTGGGTGGTGTCCTTAACTGCGTATAAGTGCTCAGTATCATCGTTATCAGCTAGATGACAGGAACGGTCGTCTGGAAGCTGCCGAGTGTTTTCCAGAGCTTCTGCATGTGTGTCCTGGGCTGTGTGTCCTGGGCGGATGATCCTGCCTGGATCGTAAATTATTTGTCGGAGATACAACTTCCCGTTCCGCTTTCCCCCTGTATAACCTCTTCTTTGCTATTCGTTTTGCTTAGCAATTATGTAAATCGTAATTAAGCGCGTCTGCGCAATCATGAATGATTTACTGAGGGATGGCTACGAGCACCGTCTGCATGCTTTAGACATGTGTTTGGTTACATTCTTGTATACATTAAAGGCGTGTTGTTCCTTTTACTTGGAGATGAGAGTTTCTGCTCACCTCCCTGCTTTTACCTCATTTCCACTCTTTTTGTGTAAAAAACAAACACAGCTTTACATACGAAGTTTCTGTGACGATACATTGACATGCCGTGCCACGTACGTGAAGCTGTGATTCGTCGGTATATCCATCATTTTATCCATCAGGTGATACTGTTCATTGTATAGCAACCACGCAGAGCAGCTGCGCTTTTAGAAGATTGAGTGCATTTAACAACTTGCCTCTGATGGTTGAATTGGTTCCATGACATTTGTTCCTGCGACAATGGCTTCCATCAAATATCTGCACGCTATAAGCCCAAACGAAAATTATACCCACAAACATAACCCTAACCCTAATGGTAATCCTCACATCAAACTAATCCAAAAACTCTACCACAACCCTATCCCTAACCTTAACCCTAAGTCCTTGGATAAAATAAGACAGGAGCAACTGTTGCATGAGCAAATGTCGTGTCACAAGTTGAATTACTATGCCTGTGACTGTATGTATGTTCCTTCCTCCTTCTGCTTCTGCTTTCTTTTCTTTGGGCGATGAGTGGTGACATTTCACTGTCTGGTTTGTTTGTTGTGATTTGTTTTTCTCTCGTGTTCTTCTACACTGTAGATTCCCTCTCAACGTAACAAAAATATAGAAGGCATGTTCCATTTCACTAGGAGCACCGAAGCAGATGGGCATAATGATATAATTCATGTTGTAGTTTCTGTCATTTGATAAGGAAGATGTAAAAGTATAGAGAGTAATGAACCGTGGAAGATTTTTCCAGTTTTGCCTCATTTTGAAATGAAACTGGCTGGATGGTCACGAGTGGGAACTTCATAATCAATGCAGTTTCCAGGGAGAATTAAGTAGTGTCTTTGTAAGATTCGACCAATCATTCTCAGCAGAATGTGAATGTTCTTCTCGTGTGGAGTGAAAATATTCACAACACGCGTCAAGAGGCGAGCTGAAATCGATTCGAGAATTTTACTTACACATTTCAATTATAAGGAGATGGAAATTACATCGGCGTTTAATGAGATATTTGTTTTATAAAAGGAAGGAGAACAAAAACAACAAGAGTCCTGCAATAGCTCGATAGTGCGATGACATTCTTTTTCTAACCAACCCAACTTCGTCAAACATTAATCCATGACGCCAAAGAAAATGTGCCAACACCACCTGCCTCGCTGAGAGTGTCGAAGGCACTTTAAAAATAAAAGACGGAGCTAGGAGATAACCATCGCTCTGTGGAGGCCAAACGCTGGTGATAACACACTGCGAAGAGTAAGCTGTTTGTCGTGGGGCTACGTTGGGTACATCTCCTGTAAAGGCGTACGATGCTATTGGTATACCGTAGGGTACAGTCGCACTCACTTCCCCTAACAAAATGTCTTACCAGTCACGATCAATTCAATGTATTACACCGTCCTTACTCCTGAAATAATGGTGACTGTTTTTGTTTGTTTTGTTTTATTTTGTTTTGTTTTGCTAATTTCTCATATTCATGCATAAGATGGTCTCATGTCATGCGCATCAGTAACTGGTAATTAAGCAAATGCATTCAGATGGCCTCATTCGATTAAAGTAACAGACGATCAGGAGCGACTGTATAGAGTACCGAAGTGATGATATCACAGTCTTTCGTTTATCTAATAGCTTCGATTGGAACCAGATGCAAGCATAGTTAGAAACAAAATGTTCACAGACCAAGCGGGGTGAGATTGTTTAGAACCAGTTTCCATGGCGATAAATAACTACTCTATAATTGGTACTTTGTGGCTCAACGGATAAGACTTCGGACATCTAGGTCGTGAATATCTGCTGACGATTTGTGTCGTATAGGGTAATAATATTCCTTGGTATCCAAGTCTTTCTGAGGTTAAAACCACCGGTCGCATGGTTGTTTGTTTAAAAGCGTTCTCACGTTTTCCTCCCTTGCCCACAGTCACTACGTAAAACATTCGAAGTTCTACATTTACAGGAGCTATTCTTAATAATGTGACAGCTAAGTTGTTGTGTCACTCTGTGATAGTAAAGACTTGAGTGTTTAGTGTACATGTTAAATGCATGTATCGACCATCTCCTCTGGATAGATCAAATTCTGCTGCGGGTTGTTCAAGGGTTTTGTTCCTGTCCCGGTGGCTTGCATTATAAGATGCATCTTACTGCAGTATGTACAAAATGGTATAGTTTGATGTTGGTTGGAGCTTCCGTACATAATCCTCAGTATATCCATGGCGCTAGCTCCATGGTTTATTACGAAGCCTCACCTAAATCCAGTGTGCAGTAGCTTCAGTGTACCCGCTCCTTTCAACCCCTAACCCTCGTGATCCCCCACTCCTCTTGGATATTTCAGCCGTCGAACAGCTCAGCGTTCATCTTTATTTTACTTGCTCTATACGGATTAGTGTATTGTGCGAGCCTCATAATGACAGTCGACCTAGTGCATCAAACTACTCTCGCCCACGAACATTAATAGTATTAAGCATGAATACTTCAATCCCCATTCAAATTCTACTTTGCAGTAAAGGCAGTAGCAGTATAATTATGATTTTGTTGTGGTTGTTGTTTCTGTGGTTAAAAAGTACGGTCAATCCTGCCTATAGCTGCCACCCAAGGGAGACGAAAAAAGGGGCCGTTGTAGACAGGTGGTCGCTATAGACATGGTCTTTAACATGACTTTTCTATTGGGAAATGGATTTCAGTGGTCGTATCATGCGGCAGTTGGCCGCTATGGACAGATGGTCGCTATGGCAGGATTGACTGTATATGTTTCCTGTTGATTGTAACAATACGACATAGATAGTAATATAGTCATAGGACTGATAACCTCAGGGGGTCCTTGCAATCGTAGTAGTGTGAAGATTCTTCTGTTATACTATGATGTTACCACTCGATTTCCACCATAAGAATTATTGTGATGCGTCAAATGCTGTAAATCTATCAGCATATATTCGGGCAACGTTTCATGTCTAATTACCAGAAACGCGAAGATTGTGAAAGCGGATCGAAGAGTGCCTAGATACTAGTAGTTGTGGCAACATACAGAGACAATGGCAACGACATCAACGAACTCTTCGGAATCGTGAGGCCTTCGGAAGTTACGACTTGCTCTATTCATGTTTATTCGTCTTCAACGTCCTTCCCCTTTCCTCATCCCGTTTGTGTATAATAATCGATATAAGAATTCATGTTTCTGTGCATCTTTAGCACTCTCCATCAATGACTTGAACAAAGAAAAAGCTGGGAGTCAGAGTTCAAATGCGCATGCTTATCTCTACTCGGGCTTTGTGTGGTTGCACAGTGCAGGCTTAACACTCGTGTATTTCTTTATTACCTCTGCACTCTCGACACAGCTCATAATTCCATTTCGTGACGAATTTTAAGAGTAACATTCACTTCATCGCGACTTTTTTTTTCCTTTCAGCAGTATGACGGAAAATATAAAGCTAACATACATGTGGATGCTTCAAGGATAGTCAAATAAATGTTTCAAGACTATCCATCTATCTGGAATTATAATTCTTATATTCTTCAGGTTGCATACGTTCCTCGCCTCTTCAATTTTGTTTCTCCTTGTTCTTTCCCTGATGGTCGATCTTTTTTCTTGCATCTTCTGTGCGCTTACAATCGATAAAGGGGAGAGGGTAAAACGGCGTAATTGAGTAACACCATGGCTCCGCGTGGTAACGCTAAGAATCAGTCCATGTTTAAGGCGATGTCCTTCGCGTGCTAGGAATGTTATAAACGATTAATCCAAAGGTCTGGTATTCTTTCCCCGGCTCCTTTATCTCTCTCTTCTTATCCTCAGCGCTGCCGCGACCTTCGCTTTTGTCGCTTCCCGTATGTTGTTGTCGGAAATGGTGGTGTTTTTTCTTTTAAAAGCAAGGATTGTAGTGCAAATTTGGTCACGTGACGATTTCTTTCACCAGACCGATTATGATCCCTGAAAGGCGATTTCCTGCACATATTGCTACTCAATTTGACCGGCAAAACGACCTTTTCAGAACTTTTCATGCAATCATGAAAACCCTAAGAAGGAAACTGTCAAGCTCTGCGAGCAGTTACCGATGAATACCTTTGTCGCCACAAAAGACATGAATTTTGAATGGCGGCAGCATTAGAGCGCGTTGTATCCAAGACTTCCAGAGAAAGGGTAGGGATTCCGTTTCAACATCTTCTCCTTGGACCTTGGTCTACAGCTCTTCCCCACCCCCGGGGCATGGCTAGACAAAGGTCTGCACGCCATCTGGGCGGCTTCTACCGATCGTCGTATATCTGTCTCGTGGTTACATCAATTTTTTCTGTGTATGTCATTTTTCCCCTCTATGTTTCTCACCTTTTCTCTCTGTCAGACTGTGCTGGGGGAATGTATGTGTCTTAGCGTCCGTCTACCCGTATGTCAGTAATAATGCGTATGTGTGTCAGTATTTATGTACGGTATGTACTATTGAAGTATTATGTCCATGTGTTTGTAAGAGCGTTACTGTAGGTCCGTGTGTCCGTAAGTCTTTGCCTGTTCATAGCCATGATGTCTGTACGTCCGTGTGTATGTGTGTGTATGTGTATGTGTGTGTGTGTGTGTGTGTGTGTTTGTGTGTGTGTCTTCATGGCCCTGGATATGAAAATGTCTGTGTGTCTGTTTAATTCATGTCTGGAGTTCTGCATGTCTCCTCCTTTCCGTTCGTCCATGTGTCCGCACCCCCGTAGGCCCATATATGCATATTTACCCTTGTCTGTATGTCTGTATTACTGTGTGTCTGTTTAACCGCGTGTTTTAAGTTCATTATTAGTTCGTCCTTCTGTCTGTGTGTCCCTGATCTCATTAATCTACAGCCTGAAGAGCTCTAGGATGGCATTGACACCCATGTGTTCATTTGCAGAGTTTTAAACTATCCAGGCAATTTCGAGTCAGCTGTCGGTATGCTCTGCCTTAAAGGAATGGTATCGTTTTGGTTGAAATGGGGGATTCAGGTTTCAAGTTCTTGCGAGATAATGAGAAATTACTTACGAGACATTACAGAGCATACATTTCTAAGAGGAATTCAAAGTTTTATTTGATGAAAATCGGTTTTGAAATGGCTGAGATATCCAAAAACAAAGTAAAAAATGTGGTCCTGGTAGAAGGCATGGGTCCCACCTTTTATTAGGACCTCTTTGGTTTTTGGATATTTCTGCCATTTCACCACAAATTTTCATCAATAACTTTGAATTCCTCTTAGAATTTTATGTTCTATCATGCTTTCATATTTCATTAAAAGTCTCTCCTTACCTCACAAAAAAGTTGACAATCTGAAGCCCCCATCTCTACCAAAACTATGCCATCCCTTAAATACTTTGATAATAGTGTCTAGAATTAGTGGTCTCAAAACCTTTGACGCAATCAGTGTATTTTTTTTCTTACCGTAATGATGGGACTGGTGTGACTAACGATTCGCGTGCTATGCTGAGCCCAAATTTACATACCAGCAAATTTTACCTTCAAAGGTATTATGTTAAATAATTATTTGATGGATGGTATCATATCTCATGTGAAGTTGTCTTTAAACACTGTAAGAGGTAACTGTCCTTTTTTTTTCTCAACATGTTGCTAGACTATCGAAAACGCAAAACCCATTTTCGAGCCGCGAGCAGATAGAAATGCAAGGATAGAGATGTTAACTGGGGCGTGTCTGTTTAGTATGATCACTTATTAAAAAAAAAAAAAAAACCGTGTATCTAATGTTCCCAACCATAGTGTCTCGGCACGTGCGTCGTGCGCGTCTGTTATTGGTAACATCCTGTAACACCGTTTCGCCGTCCGTCTTACAGTTTTCATGTTAACTCAGGTCTTGTCTGCCTTACATGGCAGTGGAAGGCAAACAAGGTTAAAAACACAACAGCAACAACATCACACATTAATCGTTTGAGCGAAGGTGTGGGTTGTCTGGTGTGCTCGCCCTTTGCCTGTATATTGCGTTTAAAATTCATAACGAGCAAGCTCAACCCGCACGCGACTTCACAATTCCCAATTCACTTCCCTCTGCTCCCGCGCCATCTCTTGACACGGGGCCCTAAGTAAATTATTGCACGTTGTTGGAAAGGTGGCAAGTCGCATATTGTGACGTCATAATGTCTGCCCCTGGAGACAGGGAAATTATGGTTTTAAAGGGGACGTTAGATTTCGGGACGTCTACCTCGAAAGATGACGGTCACAAGCTAATTGATGTCGACTTGTACGGTTGGTTTTTGCTTGGTCTCTTGGGATATAAGTTGTCTAATTCTTATTGAAAAAAAATTGTTAACAGAAAATTTCATGTCTATTTTTTCTTATAATACGGCAACTATTCGTGGTTATGCTATGAGTAAAATTAAAGAGTTTGTACTGACTTAGATTTGTGCATTCTCTCTCCAAACACGATAAATGTGTGTTGACTCCTTATCGTATCTCGTCCAAACGCTGTTGTCTCTTACGCATGACTTTCAAGTATTTTCAAGTGTAGTTTGTCGATTTGGTTATTTCATGGACTAAAACGAGTGACAGGCTGTGCGGAACAATGATCAGAGGTACTTTGAAAAAACACAAGGGAGAGAAGATGATAATGATACAATATTAATAACGTCATGAAAACATGAAGAGCATTAAAAAAAAGAAAATAAGAATAAGTGAGAACCCAAATAGCCAAGGCAAAGCTCCTCACAGCAGTGACACATTAATCACTGATAAATAAATTGCCTGTTGTCGAGTTCTTGTAACCGCTGCTTGTTCTTTCACGTTTAGCTTGTGTCCTTAATGTCTCAAATCAGCGTCCAAGCACGCACGAAATTAGATTCAATTGGACTCACTCACTTTTTTACGCGCGTGCCGTCGTTTTATAGCCCGCTTATTATTCAAAGAGGGACAGCAGCGAAGGCAAAAAAACACACAAAGCGAAAAGAAGATCAGCCGCAATAAATATCTTACCCGCAGATTGTCCAAAGCAGCCTAGTGGATTCCGCTCCCTTAATCGATTTGCATTCATCTGCGCGATGATAAATGGGCCCGGCTGAAGGTTTGTGATGGCGCGCTTTTGTAGCTGCCCTCCCGGCCCATCCCGGTCCAGCAGACGGTTGAAAAACAGCGTGCCTCTCCGAATCAAATTTGACATGCCGTCTGCCAGACATCACAACGCGTATCTTGTTGTCAACTTTCCCAGAGAGAGAGAGAGAGAGAGGGGGGGGGGGGGGGGTGGGAGAGAGAGTTTGATTGAAAGAAAAGGGGGATTAAGAATGTTGAACTGAAACAAAGTGGCATGTGTACGAGGGACGACATCCTGAATTAGGAACCTTGTCTATACTGTGTCCAGCGCAATAAAAACAAGCTATCAGGACTGGAAGATGTGATGTTTCCTGTTTACACTATCATTCTAAAACGGACGAATGATGCCGACCTGTCGTGATTCGCCCCAGGTGACTGGTAATTGTCAGCAAACGATATCAACGAGGCACATTGTGCCATACGCTTGAATGAACGAAACTATCATTGCTGATTTACTAAACTGATACATCGACAGAATATACGTGATTACGTAACTATATGTGATGATCCCGTAATATACGTCTGCATAAAATGCATATCCACATCACTTTCTCGTTTGGCCCACCATCGTCATCTATTTCGGGTTTTTTTTTTTTACGATTGATATAGATCATTTAAACTGTATTTATTTATTTCTTATTTTGTCGAATTGCATGCATCAACACGCGATCATCGTTGTCAGCACCGTTATCGTGACTGGTGCCATGGGCTATATCTTTGTCATCACGGTCTTCATCGTTACTTTCATCATCATCGTCGTCATCTTCATCATCCTTGTTGTCATCATTTATACCTTTTTCATCATCCTCATTATCATCATCATTATCACTGTCATCATCACTACTGTCAATATCACCATCATAGTTTTTATCATCATCATCATCATGACAATCATCATCACTATCATTCTCATCACCATCAGCACCACTGTCATCCTCCTCCTCCTCATCATCATCATCATCATCACTGTACTATCAATACTTTTTAGTCATTCAAATCATGGTTGCCGTCAATATCTGCATTGTCATCATTATCCACAAGTATCATAAAATCGCTATCATCTATATCATCATCTTTCTCCCTATGATCCCTATAAACGGTGTGATTGTGAGCGCCATTTTTTCGCACACCAAACGGTTTTCGATCACGTTATCCCTGTCTTTCGTGTCCTTATTACCTACTTAATCTTTCTCTCATATCGTGATGGGGGAAATGGTTAGAAAGAAGTATAGATGCTTTGTGTTTGTCCATTATATTTGTTGCTTTTGTAGTTATGAAACATTAAAGTAAGGACGGTGTAAATGTATATTTGTATATATATATATATATATATATATATATATATATATATATATATAATATACTGTATAGGTGTATATCGGGTGTAAACGTTTTAGTCTGTATATATCTGTGTGTGTGTATCTGTATTGGATGAAATGATGCGAGAAGTGTATAAATCCATGGAAATAATAATTCAGGGTTCTACGGCTTTTCATTTTCCCGTTCAAAGGACAAGAAATGTAAATCGGAAGCTTCGTCCTCAACATTCTCCTCAACATTTCTTCGGAAGTAAATCCGTTAGAAAAGTCTGTATATATGAGTGTGATGACGTAATTTTGATGTCTATGCATGTAGTAGTATAGTCTCAAACATGACATGTATCTGAGGGACGGAGAACGAGAAAGATTCAAGAAGGTCGATGGGATTACAGACATGAATATTTTCTCTACAGCGTTCTCTCTGTGTCTTGAGATGCAATCCGGTTGCCTGGCGACGGGGATGATCATGGACGAACTGTTTTCATATCTGAGGTAGATGTACCAGGCACTCCCCGTGCGATGTACTCTCATGACCTCTTCTCTCTCCACAAAGCCGACTCTCTTCCACAAACGATAGACGTCACTTCGATCTGCTGTATTAGCTGGTAATCTTCTCTACGACTGACTTATAATAGCACACGATAAATGAAGACTCTTATTCGTTCTTCTTGGCACATCGAGATGAATATTTCCGCGTAAAATGCAGCAGCTATTTTGAGGCGCAAGGGCCCCCAAATCTCCGGCGGGCATTACTTGGGTAGCTATAGGTCTCGCTGTGTCCTAATCCCCCCACAATCCTTGGGCTTGCCTTCTCCGCAGATTGCGGTAGCTGCATGTCCCCAGTCCCAAGATATCGACAAATTGCAAGGTCCCTCCATGGCTCAGATGGTTTTATCGAGCCATTTCGAAGAATGCGCTCAAAAGTACAAATCCCTAAAAATCAAAAGACCGATGTCAAGAAACGCCAACTTTCCTCCCTCCACCTACACACACACACACACACACACACACACACACACACTCTCTCTCTCTCTCTCTCTCTCTCTCTTTCTTAGGGAATTGAAAGTGCATCTCCGGGTGACCACAAAAGTACACATCGTTAACCTCGTAGATGGAGTGTTTACATTTTAGTATGTGTCTTGATCTGCAAGAAAGTAGATCTATCAAGCACACATAAAGCCGAAGTTTTCAGAACCTCGGGCAATGATTACGGCGGTGCGAGTAACGGTTAAGAAAGGGAAAAACAACAACTGAGGTTAGAAGGAAAATCGTGCTTAATAAACATGCTCGTAACGCAACGGAATGTCATCCAAGACCCCCCCCCCCCTTTTTTTTTGGGAGGGGGGAGGGGGTTATTTCACTGCATCCGGTTGTGAGGATTCGAAAAATGTTTCTGACTGACTGTATGTCTGTACAAAATCCTTTCTGTATGATTGCAACCGTGCACGATTTTCTCGTGGTCAGTCAATATCATTGCCCACTCCTTACTGCACAACTCATTAATGAAAATGATTATCACTAATACTAAGCAGTTAAAGCTGTTTTGATGTATTTTTCATTCTTTTCTTTTCGTGAGATTATTATGCCAGTCCGCTTATGTTTTTCTGCCGTCTTTCAGACCTCCATCGACGATAATGTCTTGACACTATACACTAACTCGATAAGGTCAGGAAGAGTAGTGTTTATCTCATGTAATGCTTCAGCTGCGTGAGAAACTATGTTGTGTATGTAGCGTCTCTGATAACGCGCCCTAGATTCCCTCCCTGATCAAGATCGCACAAACACATTGAAAAGAGGCTCCGCGCGGCGTATTGATGCGACACTGATGGAAAGGTGGCGCTGTGTTTCCTTTACCCATCTCTCCTTGACCTTTTGACCTCGCCATGGCTGCTGATGGAGAAAGGCCTGTTTTGAATCTTTCGCCCTTCACGCAACCTCTTCACTCATCTCCACCCCATGTGTACCTCTGAAGGGAATCGAGTCACCGTTCCTTCACAACAGCGGGTTTGCGAAGAATATCAGAATTAAAGGAGAACGCACATAAGAAAGAAGAGGAAAAGTAAAACGGAATCGACGAAGTAGGTGGCGTTCAAACTAAGAAGGGGCGGAATATGAAATAAAGATTGGTATATATACAAAAGATTTAACAAATTCAAAACTTCGAAGATGATGAGGCATAAAAAGAGAAAGAAAGACTTTCCAGACACTAATATATATATAGTGCATGAGGCTGAATGCACTATAACAATATAAGCACCGACAAATTCTGAATTTGCCCCGAAGGCCAGTTATATTCAATGAGGCCGCAGGCCGAATTGAATATAATTGCCTGAGGGCAAATTCAGAATTTGGAGGTGCTTGGTACTTGTTATAGTGCAATAAGATGTCATGCACTATGTGATATATAAAATAGCATACATACCCAGGCAAGATAAGCCAAGGTCCTGTACTCCTAGATCATTTCTAACAGTTAACTAGTTACACGTGTCTACACAAGCAATAATACCAGTTTCTTTGAACCTGTGTAGACAAAATCCTGAAGAACCAAATTCAACTATAGAGTCTAGGGTCTACGTGGTTATATCTAACGTTTTCTAGGCCCTACGATAGGTTAGGTCTAGGGCCCTAGGGGTCCTGGCCTAACGTTTTTATACTAGATCTACGTACACTGTACTGTACGTCACTTTATATACGAGCGACAGAGCTAGTTAACACTTGACCCTACAATAGGTCTACCATGGATCTAACAGTAACACTAACAGTAACACGTTAGACGCCCTACAGTGTACTTACTGCACTGTGGGTCCAGGACCAGGACTAGATGATGTTTTGTAGGATTAGGGATCTACTGGATTTAAACACAAGGCTCGTGCCAGGCCCCATTGCTGCACATGCGGATTCCGAGAGTGTGTTGTGAATGTCGCAGTAAAGTTCATAGCGTAGCGTGATCAAAGAGCGCTTAGCGTATACTGTACACACAACACGCTGCCCATTTCCACGGCGCATTTCCGCGTAGAATGTACGGAGAAAGCGGCACAAATCTTGGGTTGACTTGCTCAGTATATCCGTCGGATTGATTCCTTTTTCAGAACAGTAGGAGTCCAAAATTCGTAGGGCGTATTTGATGGCATCCTTTGTGTCCTTATTGTCTAAGATACTGTTTATATAGATCAGTCTCTCTAAAAGTAGCGAACCTACTGTTCATTTCAGCTTCCATGTTTAAATCTACCGCTGAAAGTCTAGTCCCACACAGATAAGTTGCTGGCATAGCCAGCCTGCGAGAATTGAGAATAACGATAATATCGAGCAAAGCATATCGCGGTTGCGGCGCAATCGCGTTGATAAGGTGCGGGATTCAAGTACTCGATGATTAAAATGAGGGAGCAAAAACCGATATCAAATCGATAGTGGGTTATCGTCTGCAATCGTTATATTTTACGTGCACTATAACTTTTGTCGTGCACTGCCGGCCTGTATCATAAGTATGTATGCTATTTTATATAATCAAATATGTCAGAAAATGGTAACATTTGGTGCTTACGTGCGTGGTCACTATCAATAGGGAGCTTTAGATTTTGACGCGCGGACGTTTGAGCCGACGCTTGCGCTGGACGTTCTCCTCTCCCTGCGTCGTGTGGAAAAGTAGCTTTAGATTACGCTGGGACGCAACGTAGACGCAAAGTCAAATCGAGCCCCCATACGATCAGTGCATGAAGAAGCTCTCTACGTCGCAAACTGTGCGGACGTGAAAATAGCCCAGTACGCGTAGTAAACAACTCAGGCGACGCAAGCTAAAAATAGATTGACTTTACGCGCGCTACTGCGCAAGCTCAGAACATGTTTTTTTCCTTTGAACGTCCGCGCGTCGAAAATCTAAAGCTCCCTATTATACAGAATGATGTAGACGTTCTGAAAAGCGTGGTAAAAGTTTTCCGATCATTATCTTTGCACTCCGTGTAGAATACACGAGTTGGGTGCATACTCCAAAGAAGTATACGCATATTCAAGCAGAAAACGAAAAAAAAAATCATGAATCGCTTTCCCCTTTTTTAGCGTCCATTTGGAGCACATAATCAACCGAGTGTATTAAAATCGTCACATTCTTTCGAAGGCCAAACTGTTGCAGACTCTAGAACGAAGTAATCCCGGAGCCTTGCGAAAAAAAAAAAGCACAGCAGTGAAAATCACACTCCGTGCTACCTTTCACGTTGTTCGGCGCCTATGGAATTCATCAAAATTATGAACTGCAACAAAATGTTTAACATAACCAAATATCATCGACATTATAATGATTAATTTTGGCAGCACAATATTGCGATTATAGTTTATTACAATACTTACATCATGGTTTGTATGTGTTTGTGTATAGGAAACGATAAAATCATCACCAGCATCGCAGGCCACATGAAGACAGTCAACGAACATTCACGAACAGTGTTAGTAGTTAAGACATCTCAACTCTCAGTTTGATATATAAGATTATGGAAGTAATAACGAGATGATGACATTTTTATTGCTCGTACACAGCGACAGAACGGACAAAGACGCCGTTATACATGCTGTAATGGAGTCATTGTCAGCTTTATCTTATAGGTATGAAAACTTAACGCGATCTCGTGTTAGCACATTGTATAGCATCACATTATATGACACAAAGTATATACGACGCATCTCGCACGAGATGGGAAGACATAACGGGAAGCAAGAATGGGATTCCGCACCCTTGTTACTAAGAAGTGAAATCTTCACCAAGATGATGTAAATTTGTGTCATGTGATAATACTTCATACTGCAACCACTCCATTATCACGCTTGTGTGATTGCCCGAAGCGGTTCATATGAAGACACTTGATGCATCGCTTTCCAGCAGCCCAGAAAAAAAAAGGAAATGGATTCCACCATAATATTCATCTCAAGGGGGAAATTATCCAGGTTTCCAGGAAAAAATGTCGACTAGATCAGTAGATCACACTTAAAGGGCATTTTAAGGATGAAACTTCTGTGTGTGTGTGTGTGTCTGTGTGTGTGTTTTGTAATAGTGAATATTTCATATTAGCGAACGTTCATAATTGTTCATGTTCTTTTGTGTATTTTACGGCTTTTTGTACTGAATATTTCATATTTATCACCAAACATTCATAACTGCTGATGTTCTTTTGTGTAATTTTCTTAAGATTGTAAAGACTGTATGGAGATTAATGTCACATTCAAACGTTTAATTCCTAGAACTAACTCACTGCTATAATCTTAAAAGGGTCCCTTTAATTATTCGATATTTACCCAGACTAGTTGAAAACTGCCTCTGGCTGATGTTAGTATACCATGAATAGATAGAATAAATGAGTTAAAGAGGAACATTATGAATATGACTTCATTGTGGCTACGCTAGCCAAAATCTTCGATGCAAATGTCTGCATGCAGCCATGAAGAAACGTTTGCCAACATTCTAAACATACACTATTCGTATCATTTCCCCCTAGATTTCTGCTCCATTCGTTCAAATGTCAAAAGGGTATCTGTGCCCCATGCTTTGTCTTGGAAACTTCGCTTACGAGGATGTACGGTGCCCCAATGATCTACCACTTTGTATTTGCGAATAACTACAAAGCTTAAACTTGAATATTCCCGAGCTTTTGTTGTAGTGTTGTTAGAACATCTGTTTGGTATTTTAGCCCCTTATAACATTGATCACAGTGTTAGCAAAAAGTCCATGCTATCATCTTAGCCATATGAAACTACCACGTATGTGCACATTAACCGATATCATCAGCAGAGAGAGAAAAAGAATCAGTAGTATCTTTCATCTGAATGAGTCATTGAACGACCAACACCTGAACACGGACCAACACGGGGATTGTCGTGTTGGCAGAGCAATCCGGGATGGTCCGTGTGGCCGTCGCGTAGCTGCCGTGTTGGTCCGTGTCAGCGCCGTGTAGATGCCGTGCAGATACCGTGCTGTTCCGGCCTTATCCGTGTAGCTGCCGTGTTGATACCGTGTGTACAGTCATCAACGCTCGTCGACGCTCCATCCAGGGTGAAACTATCCCAGAACTCCCCGGATCATCGTGTAGATCCTTGAGGATCCGTGTTTATATGTGACTGGGGCTTAAATTCCTTCACAATGTACTGCATAACTATATTTGCTTGTAAGGCATTTCATTGTTCGGTAATGATTGGTTAGAAATCAATCCCTTAAAAATAAATTTTTATTTTCTGTGTAGTTAGCACTGTATATGTAATTCTAATGCTATTAAAGTTACAATTAATCATATAATTATGATACACAGTGTAATTATATGATCGATTCAGCATGAGAATATATTCACTTCTCGATCCTCTAATACACGTTCCTTATATATTTTGAAAGTACATGTAAATAACTATTTTGTACATGATACTTCACAAAACCATCATGTATTATTCATATGTATTATTCAATGGGAGAAAGTGGCACTTTCTACGTACACTTTCCTGGGGATATTAATCCCTCGCAAAGTTGTTATTTGAGTTTGTATCACAGCAAAAAAGAAAAGAAGAAGATATTCACTTCCTTCCTTTATTATATTCGTTGGTTGGCGATGAAAATCACGAAGTGAATTTGCCCGTAGCTACCCACACTTTTCCCTGTTCACGAAGTATAATTGAATAGATTTTGAACACATCTCTTCATGAAGTATAATTGAATAGATTTTGAGCAGATTCGCTAAAGATATCTTGGTATAAAGTGACTAATGTCTTTGCGATTTCTCTCCGGCTGATTTCGCCTGGTACGTTTGTATGGCATGCACATCTCCATACATCTGATTTTTTCCCACTTACGCCACATCTTCCTCCTCCTCCTCCTCCTCCTCTTCCTTTGACTCTGTACGGTCATGAAGCGATGGTCATCCTATTGAGTCCATTAACTTACACCACTGTGTGTCCAACCGGAAGAAATTTCGTTGCCACGTTGCTGAAGATGATTGTCCAAAAATATGATTTAATAAGTGAATTTTCATGCTAAACTTGTTCTGGTATTACAGATGAACATTGTGACAGGGATAATTCAATACTCGTGAAAGATGGAGCTACGAGCGAAAAAAAGAAAAGAAAAAGGCATATACGCGTAAATAAGTATACTCTACCAGCAGATTCTGTGTGTGTTGTGCAGTCAAGTCAACGTTTTCTCTTACTTTCCAGGGGATAGTTCCTGCGCGGAGAGTAAAAACACTTTTAGCTGCCACTCTTGTTTTCTTGTGCTTTCTCTCTGACGTGCTCTGACAGTTCCGTAATTTCGTACCAGTACTTGAATAATCACTCACGGACTGCCAACCGTCTTCGTTGGAATGTTATTGTTCAGTTACTCGGGCAGGAGAATTCATTGAACTCAACAACGAGGAGAAAGTTGCTCTGGGTAAAAATCAGCGGAACGGAGGCAACATGAGCGGTGATTATCTGGGGACACATGCAGGACATTGAGTGAGCTTTAGATCTGCGACGCAAACGTTAAGGCAACGCAGCCTTTCGGGTTGGACAATAGAAACAACTGCCTCGCACATGTGCAGAACACCATTTTTTCTTATAGCGTCGTCTTTAGATTTCGCGTCGCAGACCTGTAGCTCGCTATTACAAAGTTGAATGGCAACTTCACATTATGTTGCTTGTTCGGGTTTGTTTTTGTTTTGTTTTTCAAACCTGCGTCGAACTTTGATACCTAGCTTGTTTGATAATGTTGATTTTAATGCAAAATACACTACACCATGGAAAGCTATGAAATTATTATGCAGTAGTTCTCTCTTACACCAGTTTTATGTACATAATTTATGCATGTTTACACGATGTTGGAAATACCTTCATTTAGAACAGTTCACTATGCAAATATTGTTACTGAGATTTGAATTTTTGGGTAATTTCAGTATCAATCAGATGTCCAATACGGTCATATTATATGCTGTATCATCATGATCCTACGATGGTTGATTAGATGCCCGTAATAGTACAATCCAATAAAGACTCAAAATGACATTTCTCCAATTTCTTTTCCCTTTTGATCTGTACGTTTTGCCACTTTTTAGTGAAAGTTCTGTTTTCTCTTCCCGCATTCAAACATACAATAATGCAAACATTCATCTGTTCGTATAAGTAGAAATAGACATACATTTCATATTGCCTCGTGTGGCAACTCTTTCAAGGAAATTCCGTCGGCCTGTTTTTAGATGCATAAACGAAATTCGGACGTTTTCATTTAGGTGTACTGTATAATCAGACTCACACTAAAGTCCTCGTCGTACACCATAGATCCTGACAAATATTCATTGTAGATTACGCTTGCCGGTCGATTGCTTAAGAGAATGTGAAAATCTGTATTTTGATATCATGGTTGTTCTTTTATTATCATCTTTATCAACCATCACGAGTCTAGCACGTGATGTGGGGACTAATAAGGAAGCATTACGTGATATGCATTTCAAAATTAATTATGTAGCACGTCATGATGTAGAATTTTGTGAGGTCATCGACAGTCACTCAAATTTCCCCTGACAATTCTTACCCACTTTACATTCTGAACGGGTTCTTCTTGTCTCACGCTGAAATGGTCCTCCGATCAATCGCTGCTAAGAATACCTGGTACTTGAGATTTATCTTTTGTTTTTCTCCGAGCCCTAAAGCCTCGGCATACGATCTCCACTGCGGATATTTTTGGCTTCATAAATTTGCCGTCGGGTGCGTAGCGGAAATACACCCTCATATAGGTTAAATGCGGGGAAGGGGGAAAAAGACATTCCGCAGCCATGAAACGGATGCATGTATATAATATGATTGCCGAGGCGAAATATCAACGACTCAAATATTAAGATTTGACGGGCGATTAAACAACAGCGGGATCGTCGATGCGCTGCGATAATCCACGCGCGTGACGCAGCGGCCTGGTCCCCCGCGGTCTCACAGCCTCATTAGGTGGATGGATCGAGGATGATAATGAACAGTCTGGTCCCTTCGAGACAGGGAGTTATATAGGTTAGAGTTCGGGACAAGTGTGGGTGAAAAGGGACGGCGGCGGAGACGGCAGTTTTTATGAACCTGAGCCAAACAACCCACGTCCCGAGAGGAGCCGGCCACGCGATTGCTTGTGATTGGCGACAGGTTTGGTTACCTTACGTATCGATGAGTAATTAGCGTCTGAGCCACTGACCTTACGGGGGATTAGAATGAGGAAATCAAGAAGAGGATAAGAAAAAGGGATTAAGATAAATAGAGAGAGAAAGACAGAGAGGGTAGTTCCGATGAACTCGAGTTAAGATCAGTCTCAGTAATTTGAATTTTTTAAATTGAATTTGAACTCATTTCCTTTCACGTGACCGCTATGGAAGCATTTAATGCTTGTAAAGAAAGCAACCACGGTATGGTCCCTTCCAAAGCACTAGGCAATGAGGCTACAGTGCCTTGCCTAGGGACACAACCGCCGCGACCTGTGAAATCGAACCAGGGACCTCGTGATTGGTAGTTCATTGTCTTTACCACTGAACCACTACCGAGGACCCTGGAAGAACGATCGTGACATGACACATGTTCCTACGGCAATCGCTCCGGTCTTATTTTCTCCAAGAACTTAGGGTTAGAGTTGTGATAGGTTTTTAGGTTTAGTTTGATGTGAGGATAAGGATTAGGGTTGTAGGGTTACATTTTTGGGTAGAATTTATGTTTGGCTTAGTGTGCAGATATTTCACGGGGACATTGTCATGATTGTGGCAGGAGCAAGACATGGAATCGATCATAACACACTTGATACATGATTGGAAGGAGGCTTGACTATCAAATTTACAATAGCTGCGAGGAGAAGCAAATCTAAAAGAGCTATAAAGCAATGAGAGCGGATATAATGAGACAGAATGCAGCAGACGGCAAATCATTGTGCGACGTCTTCAAAATAATGATAAAAAACAACAACATGGCTTCGTCGACATTGATCGCAGTGTGACGTACATGCTCTTTTTGAATAATTTAGTGTGCGTGAATGTGTACACGCTTGTGAGATCCGTCTTGCAATACGATGGCTTTGATTGCTTATCCTGCATGTCATTAATGTGATTATTATCTTTAGGCAGTCTGCAAGTTTACAGACATGGCTTCGGCAGACAAGTCGTAGTAAAAGTAATGATAATGGCGATCATGTTTATGACGACTATGAGAATAATGATAATGAGGACAATAATCCTTAAATTTGAGATGATTGAAATACTACTACTACTACTAATGATAATAATAATATTAATACTAATATCAATAAAGATAGTGATAGTACAGCGATAATTGATACGATGGTTTTGTTCTGATACCTAGAACATACTCTGTGTTAGCACTTCTCTTCTTTATAGATGTTCCTATAACCACTATGAATACACCCAGCATTGCAACATTTCTTCTTGCCAAACGGCAGACGCCCTGTATGGGAATAGGACTTTATAGCTGCAGGTTCATGCTGTTTAGGAGTCTTAAGAGCATTAATGTCTTACCGTGCTCCCGCGATTAAATACCCGGTGATGTAATTTTTCATTCATTATCAAAGATGTTTAATTGTGAACCCGCAATAACTAAGTGGTGAAAACGTGTCTTAATGAAAACTAATGAAACTTATGTGGTCTGTGTAAGTATGTGTTTGCCAACAAAGAGGTAAGACTGATGTACTCGCAGTCTCCGAATGTCGATTGTGTGTGTGTGCGTGTGTGTGTGTGTGTGTGTGTATGCGTGCTTATGTGTGTGTGTGTGTGTAGTAATGCTTAATATCAAAGACCTGGGCCCTGTTTTATGAAGAGATATATTATTACAGTTGATTTCTATCATAAGTCCATTGGCAGCCTGTGTGGTGAGGGAACTAACATTATCTTTTGATAACACGGGGCCCTGATATCGTGGGGAAAATATGCAATGGGAAGCTGTCCCGACTCGGATATGTTCGGAAATCCCCGGATACGAATCGTGAACAGCTTTATACGCAGTACACACGCAGGCGAAGAACCTCGGCTGAAGTTGAACGTTACCAATGAGCGAACGCTTCGATGTACATTATTATTCGCTGATGAGCACTTGTTATTCTGGCAGGTCTGCACTTGTCGTGGTTTTCGAATGTACCCCGGTGGGTGTTCAGTGAATGAAAATCGATTCCATCAGGTCAACCGTGTCTCCTCGTGCTACCGGGACTTGAATTATGTAAAACATCTCGTTTTATAACGTGGCAAATAGAATTTATGCAATCTCTCAAACGAACTGGAGATAACAGAAGTATGATCGCAAACGCCAATGAGGCCATCAAAAGCAATGTTCACTAGGTCTTAATTCTATCACATTAGCAATACATCAGAGAGAAAATGAATGTGATTGCTCTAACATGCACTCATAAATCCGCACAAAGAACGCGATTACAGTGAGTCCACATCTACGGTAGATGTATACGATTGGATAGTGATATACAACCTTGGTCTACCTTTACCAGACAGTCATTACAATGTACGGACATCAGAATGGTCATGGTCATGGACATCAGACATCCCAATCATGAAGATGTTGTAACAAGCGAATTAGATTTTACTTATTGATAGCCTTCTTATACGTAGAGTGATACTTGATGAAACGAGAGATTAGTGAGGCAGTTTTGATTATAATGTCACATAGTAAAGGGGGCCAATGAAAAAGCGACATTGATCTAATTGACAATATTTTAATAAGAAATGACTTTAACGATGATTGTGATGATGATGATGATGACGAAAGTGATAATGACGCTTTTAATGGTAAAGTTTGGTTGTACGTAGCATCTTTTCATTATTTCGCCTTGGATTTTTTTGTTAGGTTTTTTTTTAGGGATTTAATGACATTAACCTGTCAACCTCAATGAAATCGCCGATGATAACAAAGAATGTTCATGTAAGTTGATGACGACACTCGTTTCTTTAAAGGTGTATCGTAAAATCATGTCGAGAAAGAGAGAGAGAAATCATGTATTTTACGTGTGTGTATGTGAAGATGTGTAAACATATTGTACAATTCTGCGTATATGCTATGCATTTTTGTGTTTATTTATATTGTATATGAGTGGAGGTGTGTGAGTGTGTGTGTGTGTGTGAGTGTGTTGTGTGTGTCTGCGTGTGTGTGTGTGTGTGTGTGTGTGTGTGCATCACACACCACAGAGGAGGATGTCTTATTAGAACACAAGTCCCCTTCTGATAAACGGAGATATAACAAGCGGAACAGAGGCACCAGTGATCCGCCGCGGTGGCTGACACGAACACTTGGTCATACATTATCTTCTGGTGTCAAACAGATTCCTGTCAAGGTCGAGGGGTGTAGATCGATATCCTCGGCGCCGGATTGATGTTCCGCGGCGATTTGAGCTCATGTGGGTTTTTCTTCATCTGTTTTGAGGGAATATACCGTAAACTAGGGAGAATCGAATTCGGTGTCGTTACCGTATACATCCCCCACCATTTTGTATGACGTCATTGCGCGCTCTGTCTCCAATCTCTCTTTCTGTCTCTTTGTTACTTTCGTGTTTTCTTATTTGTTAGTTCTAATTCTTTTTTTTTTTTTTAGATTTGGTGCTTTTCAAGTGTCTTTTTTGTGCAACGATAAGACAGTTTCCTTAAAGGTTCTCTCTCGCGCTTTAATTTACGCTTTTGTTTCCTCAGTCTATACTGTTTGCGTATCATGTGTGTTTGGGCAGGGGCAATAACAGGAAGGATGAGCAGATTGATGAATAGATGGATAGATCAAGAGAAATATAGTGATTATAGGCAGAGAGATCAATAGAAAGGGTGAAAGGTGAGTTACAGAGAAGAGTTATGAGAAAAAAATGTCTCAGCAGTATCTGCGTGTCTCTTTCTCTTCCATCGTCCCTCCATTCCCCAGTTTGTTCCCCCATTTCGCTTTCTATTTATCTATATCTATCTATATTTCTTTCTATCTGTCTATCTATCTATCTATCTATCTATCTATCTATCTATCTATCTATCTATCTCGCTCTTCTATCTGTCACGTTTTAATCATCGTGTTTTCATGTTTGGGATCACGGTGATCCCTTTGTCACTTCCGAAAGGTCGATGGGTCAGAGTCTAGTAGGCATGTAATTGTATTTTCACACGTTCCCCTCCATCAACCCCTGTTTAGCGAGCTGTTTCTATACCCCTGTGATACCCACACATAACCATGCCCTGTGGAACACGGCACACGTACACGTATTCCTTCGCATGGTGGCACTTGTAAATGAGCCTACCATAATAAACTATCTCTTCCTCGCCATTTAAAGGTACATAATAGATGTCATCAAGAAGCAACTATGAATTCTGTTTTCTCTCATCCTCTCTTCTTATCAATTCCCGCTTTAAAGACGAATAACGCGTTTTATTGACTAGTGACAGGCCGTCTTAATATTATCTCTAATTTTTCAATTACATTCCTTTGTTTTTCTCTACAATGTATCAATTTTGATTATGTCTGAACCTCTTCACAAGATATACCTACAATTTTATTAAATCTATTGATCTTTGTACCGTCTGCTTAGCCAAGTATACGTATCGACTTATTTATTCATCTGTCTATATATACGTATTAATCTTTGTTTCTTTCTCTTACATAGCTTCCGATATCCATTCCTTCACTATCCATCTTATATTTACTATTTCCGTCATATCTTACCTCAGTAATATCTTAATATCCGTCATTTCTTACTTTCAGTAATATCTTACTATCCATTATTTCTTACTATCAGTAATATCTTACTATCCGTTATTTTGTACAATTACTATCCGTCATTTCTTACAATGTCTCACTATTCGTCATTAACGTTCTAACTATCAGTAATTTCTTAGGCCTACTATCCGTCATTTCCTATATCTGTAATTTCTTACTATAATACAGTAATTTCCTTACTGTCCACAACTTCTTCCTATCCGGCATTTCTTAGTATCCGTCATTTCTTACTATCCGTCTGTAACATCATTATCCAACCGCTGCTGTCGATTCATCTATCCGTCAATCTATCATTCCATCCGTCTCTCCTCCATCTCTCTCCCCCATGGTCTGTCTCTTTCTAAGACCCACCGAAGAATCCACCGCCTGTCCCAGGACAGCGCCGCGGCAGTAAATGAAGTCCTAGAGCGTCGTCCCATGGTTCCTGACGCAATTTCCTACGTGACCCCCGTTACCCCTCCCCCTCCTGGGTCGACAGGGCTGAAATCGCCACATGTGAGCCCCCATTAACACCTTGGTTGCTCCGTCGACACAGAGGACGCCGCATTCCACAAGGTGTTCAATAGCAAAGCCGGTGAGGGGGGGGGGGGAGGGAGAGAGTAGAAAGCGGGAGAAGGTTAGGAGGGGGTGTGGGTAAACCGGGGAGGTGGTCCCTGGATACACAAACAGACACTTGCGTTTTCTGGAGAAAGAACCATGGTGGGATTGTATTTGACAAAATTATTGACTGAAGCGTTTGACAGACACAGTTTGTTCTGATCAATGTGTATGCTCAGTGAGAGATGATGGGGGTTTGGAGAATCACATGTTGCGCAGACAATTGCATTGGCAGTACGCATGCGCATCTGAAAAACCAGGTTCATGTAGTATTACTAGGATTATGACCCACTTTCCAAGGCGAATCAGGTGTACGTACCATACCTACTTGCTTTATCAGATGGTTAATCATCGATTAGCCCTCCAAACTCTTTTGATCAACTTTATGACCTGATGTCTTGATGTAAATGATGTTACTTATATGACTTTGAGGATGCAGCTAACTTTTGATTCAGAAGGGAACATTTTGCTGCCAGTGTTTTCGCGGAGATGAGAGGCGGTAATGCAACGCAAAGTTATCATGTATACGAACCAGCTCAACTTATTACTCTCTGTCTCCGTCTCTTTCTTTCTCTATCTATCTACCTACCTATCTGTCTATCTATCTTTCTGTCTATATCTATCTATCTATCTATCTATCTATCTATCTATCTATCTATCTATCTATCTATCTATCTATCTCCTCTAAGCAAGCCCTCACACATTCTAAGCTATAATAACACGTGTAAATCATCCCCGTCCCCTCCCCTCCTCCTCCTCACCGGTTATCGGCACTCAGCTCTCGCAGAGGGAACCGTGTCAAGGGGAACACAAGTGACGCTTGATCTCGATCGTCTTCTATATTGAGACACACTTTTGGGCCCTGTTCTGCGCTCTGGAACACAAACTTACACTTCGATTCTTCGCTCGCTTTCTGCATGTTCAGCATTCTTCGCTTGTGCTTTAAAAAAAAAATAAAACAGTGAAAAGTTTTCTCGAGAGTAGAGTTGTAGTGAACGTGCAGCTGTGCGAACATGACCTGATTGTTAAACAGCATTTTGGCGCTTCTCCACCACCCTCTAAACGTGACAAGCTTATCATCGCCAGGGCTTGTAGACGTATGACACGTTCTTTCCCTCGAAAGCGCACGTGACACATATAATCTTGATCATCAATTAAGTAGGTAATACAAGAGCGTTCGCTGCTATGATATGCTGATCATTATGAAAGAAAATGAAAATAACAAATATTATTGATCTGCTCCATCAATATGAATGCCAACAAAACAGATATAATATGTTTTGTATCGAGTTGTGTTTCTTCCCTTTTCAGTGTCAGAATGTGCGGGGGAATTGCCCAGGTATGTTTTTGTTTTATTTTTGTTCTATTTTGCTATATTGTTTAGAATTTGTTTTGTGGTATAGGGTTGCTTTTTACGGGGTGCATAGCGATTAATATTTTATGTGTTTAATGCGTTTTGTGTGTCCTAAAATCTACTAGATAGGCCAGTAGCTTTGTGCACGATGACATACTAAAACAATATGTCAATATAAACGCTTCTTCTTCTTCTCCTTCTTCTTCTTCTTCTTGTCTCTCTTTGTCTGTCTATCTATTGATTGATCTATCTATCTATAGTTTCCCTGTCGTACCTGCAGTATTCCCGTGTATATTGGCATTGTCTCTCTTCAAACCATTTGTATCTACATTACACTTTAAGAGAATATATTCTCTAACGCGATAGCATGAGATGTACAAGTCATGAAATGGAGGAGGTATCAAGAAGATTTGGCCATGAGAGTCAAAGTGCTATAAAAGTGCCGTTGATTGAGGTGAAAAGGAATGAGTATTCTGTTTGCATGTGAATTTGTTGCCAACCTCCGCATCCGGCCGAGCGGAATATTGTTTGGAAGGCGAGAGGAACGTGCATGACAACTTGTCCCGCAAAACGATGTCAGCGTTCAGAAGTTCAAATATTTACTCAA